>NW_027187358.1:20731816-20752400 GCF_028583685.1 Petaurus breviceps papuanus
CTCCTCCTCCTTCTCCTCCTCCTCCTGCTCCTCCTCCTCCTCCTCCTCCTCCTCCTCCTCTTCATTCTCTGAATAATAGAAAGATAGAAAGAGAGCTAATAGGAACTTTCAGGATCTAGTCCAGATTCTTGATTCAAGGATAGAAAGAGCAGCGATGGAGGGAAGATGCAAACACACAAACACAGGGCTGATGTTCAGAAAAACTTCCTCACCATTCAGTCTGTCCTAAAGCTAAATGGGCGTCTGGACTCCCCATCCCTGGAGGCCTTCATGGCAAGGCTGGGTATCCGTTTCTCAGATACTTGGTCAAGGGGATTCTTGATCAGGCATGGGTTGATCTGGATGGCTCTGAGGTCTCCTCTAATTCAGACTCTATGAAATCCTCCCTTTGACATGAAAGGAAACTGAGGTCCAGGCAGTTGAAATGACTTCCCCTGATCACTAGTTTTGCTTTGAGAATTTTAAAAAAATGAGTCATATTTACAAATGTGACGTGTTTACCTTCGAATAGGATCATGGAATACATTCACAAATGACTGTAATAAAAAATATAATATCAGTGCGTGAGAAAAGAAAAAACAAAATACAGTTCTGGGTTGGTTGTTTTTTGTTTGTTTGTTTGTTTGTTTGAGGCAGGTAGATGTGATAGTGGATAGAGCACTGGACTCTGCAGTAGGGAAGACCTGAGTTCAAATCTGTCCTCAGACACTTGCTTAGCTCTGTGACTTTAGGCAAGTCACTTTAACCTCTGCTTGCTTCAGTTTATTCATCTGTTAAATGGGGATAATAATAATAACATCTGCCTCCCAGGCTTGTTGTGAAGATCAAATCCAATAATACTTAGGTAATATTTAACACAGTGCCTGGCACATAGTAGGTACTATATTAATGTTATTATTATCATCACTGTTTTATAAAAGTATATGTATGTGGAGGTGGTACAAAATATATAGTTAAGTAAGGGTATTAGCTGGTGACCAGTGAAAGTTCACTTGGTGGTTCCTTTTGTTTTTACTTCTCTCATGCCCTGATGATATTTGATTTTGTATTATAGTCTTTTGTGTTCTGTTTTATACATGCTGAGCTTGAGGAGGTAAGAGTCCAGGTAGAAATATCTAGAAGGCAGTTGGAAATGTAGGGCTAGAGTTTAGGGAAGATTTCTATTTGAAAGGCATTTGAATTAAGGAGATAACTGGAGCCATTGGAGAGAGTGAAATGAATGAATGAAGGGAAAAGTGTTTAAATGTTTACTATACACCAAACACTTGTTCTAAGTGCTGAGCAAAACAAAACAAAAAAATGAATCAGTCCCTGCCCTCAAGTTCACATTCTAATATGAGGAGGCAACACATTGAAGGAAGGCTTGGTCAAAGAGGAATCTTCAAAGTAGAAAGTGGAGCAAGAGCCAAGGATAGGAGAGAGCCTTGAAGACTGCCCACATTCAAGAGCTGAGAGGGAAAAGAAGAACCAAAAGTTATATGACACAGACAACTCTCTGACTATTCTGATGTTTGCATGAAAGGTGCTCAGTGGACTTAATCTCAATTTATCTCAGTCCACATACGTTTTTCATAGCTTTTCTCTCCATAATTGAACTTATCTGAAAGGAGAGTCTCAACAGGACTGTACAAAATAATATTAAATATTTTTCAGGAAACATGAAATATGTATATGAAATAAACATATACATACAGTGTTATGTGTGGATGGAAAAATACATAGATGTATAGACATAGATGCCAACAAAGTGGTGCAGTGAATAGAGCACTGGGCCTGGAGTCAGGAAGATCTGAGTTCAAATCCAACCTCAGACATTTACTAGCTGTGTGACCCTGGGCAAGTCATTTAACCTTGTTTGCCTCAGTTGCTCATCTGTAAAATGAACTGGAGAAGGAAATGGTAAACCACTCCAGTATCTTTGCCAAGAAACCCTGAATGGGGTCAGGAGTTAGACATGATTGAAAAACAACTGAACAGCAACCACAAATATATATTGCTTGATCCTCTGACCTACAAATCTCAGAATGCCAGTCAGTTCTCAAATTCCTATTACACACAGAAAAATAACATATGGGGAAATGACAGCATACTTCATCATATCATAAAACAAATTGATTCCTCTCAAATTCCCATGTTGGGAGGCAGTAGCAATATGTTTTAGGTATGGAAAAATATAAATTCTAGGCAAAGCTGTTCTTTTTCCTTCTCCAACCTGCAATGACTTCTCTACAGAGTAGTATTTCTAGATAGGGAAAACAGTCTAAATGCCATAAGAATGCTTTACTTTTGTGGACTGAGTATAAAGAGAAGACAAGCAAGACATAACTTTCCTAATTAAGTGGATATATGTCATGGAGTTGTGACTGGGCCAAACAACTGTTATTAATGAATCCTCAGTATTTCTTTTAAAATATTCATCTTGTGTCCAGAGAGAAGATATAAATATATATATGTATGTATGCATATGTATATGTATGTATGTATATGGGGGAGATGGAAGAGAAGGAAGAACTTCATTTAAAAATTTTTTTAAAATATTTCCTTTGGAGATTGGAGCCAAGATGGCAGAGTAAAAGCAGGAACCTGCTTAAGCTCCCACACCAACCATCTCCAATACCTGTAAAATATGACTCTAAACAAATATTAGAGCTACAGAACCCACAAAGTGACAGAAAGAAACAAATCTCCCACTGAAGGCAGCCTGGCAGGCCAACAGGAAGGGTCTATTGCAGGAGGCTCAGAGTCGAGCACAGTCCCACAGGCCCAGACCCAGGGTGGCCCTGACTAGTGGCACCAACTGGCCAGAGCAGACTTCAGAAGAGTGAATCACCAGCAGCTGTGGCGGTTTCCAGACTTCTCAACACATAAACACCAAAGAGAAAGTAAAAGGTTAGTAGGGAACTCTGTTGGAAGTGGGTGGAGAAGAGCATGCCTCCAGAGCTCCTGGCCTGCAGATTAGAGGGGGACCAAGCAACCATTCAGAGGGTAATCTCCCTTGCTTTGACCTACTTGGATCTGGGTTGCAGTCTTGGATGGTGGTCCTGGGGTGAGAAATGCCAGCATACCAGAGCTTGTGGTGGCTGCAGAGAGGGAGCCCTCCTCATAGCTCTGATATTTGCGAAAACCCCAGCTATTTGGGACACAGCTCTCTCCACTCTGGAAGCAGAGTTCTACCGTGGTAAAGAGCTCAAAAGTCAACTAATTGGCTGGCAAGATGAGCAAGCAGAGGAAGTTCAATCAGACCATAGAATTCTTTTGGGGGGACAAAAAGGATCAAAACGTGGAACCAGAAGTAGTCAATGAAGTCAAAACTCCTGCATCAAAAGCTTCCAAGAAAAATGTGAATTGGTTAAAGGTCATGGAGGAGCTCAAGAAAGATTTTGAAAATCAAGTAAGAGAAGTAGAGAAAAAATTGGGAAAAGAGATGAGAATGATGCAAGGAAATCATGAAAAGTACATCAACAGCCTGACTAAAGAAAATAATACTTTAAAAAATTGACTAACTCAAATGACAAAAGAGACCCAAAAAGTCAATGAGGAGAAGAATGCCTTAAAAAGTCAAATTGCCCAAATGGAAAAGTAATTTCAAAAACTCACTTAAGAGAAAAATTCCTTCAAAATTATATTGGAGCAAATGGAAGCCAATGACTTTATGAGAAGTCAAGGAAGGAAGGAAAGAAGGAAGGAAGGAAGGAAAGAAGGAAGGAAGGAAGGAAGGAAGGAAGGAAGGAAGGAAGGAAGGAAGGAAGGAAGGAAGGAAGGAGGGAGGGAGGGAGGGAGGGAGGGAAGGAAGGAAAGAAAGAAGGAAAGAAAGAAGGAAGGAAAGAAGAGAGGGACAAAGGGAAGGAGGGAGATTACCTTTGTAAGTTACATAGTTTTCTTTCATATGAAGCCCTATGTTATTACACAGTTACCATGTACCCCAAGCATTTAAGTATGGTGAGAGAATACTATTCCATTCTTACTTGAATAAAAAGATTTAAGCATTCTTTAAACTGACCAGTTAAAAAAAATTATCACAAGTGTCTTTCTTGGACTTGGTATATTTCTGTGGGCATGCAGAAGAACAAGATTTCAATTTAGCATAAAGTAGCAATTGGGTCCTGTATATGCAGAGAACACCTAAAAATATAAATCTGAAAACGTTATAAAGTCAGCTATCATTATATGTCCATGCCTTTTAAATGGCTTCTAACATAAAATTTTAGTGATGCTTTTGGAAACTACCATTTATAGAAATCCTGGCTTCTTTGTAGTAGCAAACAGAAACATAGTAAGAAAGAAAGGAATAGATTTTGGGACAATATTTTAAAAATTCATTTAAAGAAATCTCTTTAGTACTGGACCAAAACTTATAATTTGCATTATTGTCTTTTGAACCCAGTGATTAAGATTTTACTAGAAGGCTTTTTGATTCTTATATACTCAAAATTATTATATGTCTAATAAAAACAATTTTAAACATAAGAAAACATAACATAATTATGTTTTTGGAAAACACACAGAAGCCTGACAGTATAAACAAGCAAAAGGGAAAGTGATTTTTTTATTGTTACACCTTATCACTAATTGATGGGGAAGTAACAAATAGCAAGATGAAGGAAGGAAGGTTGGTGGTTTTTTGTTATTTTTTTTCCTATTCTATATAGAGAAGTAGATAAATGACAATATCAGGAAGCCCTGTGCAATGAGAATGGAAAACTTCAGAGTTGGTAAAAGGAAAAATAACTGAATACCCTTAAGCTATTCAGAAAGATGGTGAAAATCCTCTTCAGTGTAAAAAGCAAAAGAACTTTGGCAAAATGAAATTCTGACACAAGTTTTGCATAATTTTTTTGTTGTTTGGAGCTTTATTATCGTTTTTTGAAAGGAAAAAAGCAAGAGCAGCTAGAATAGAAATTCTTCTAACCTGAATAGCAATCTAGCCCCAAAGAACATTTACTATGTGTCACTGCTAAATAAAGATCTGAGAAGTATGAATGACTTCTAAGCCTCTTTGATCCCTATTTTAAAAATGAACTGCCCTAGTAAACCAACTCTTCATGGGAATCCCCTTTAGAGAACAAAACTTTTTCTTTTCTCAAAGTCAAGAAGTAAGCATTATGAAAAAAATATAGGTATAGATAGATAACAGATTGCCTAAGAAAATAGTTTATAAACTGTGTTTCATAGAACCTACAGCATTCCACCAGTTATCCTGAGAATTCTTTGAAATAAGATATGACCATCACAAGCCTGAGCCTGGTGTCCCATAAGCTGTCCATCCTTACTACCACCACCTCTCAGTATCCCTAGTTTCTTTCAAAGTTTGTCTCACTTGCAACCTCTTATATTAGGCCTTTCCTAATCCCCCCATCTGGTGTTTAAGGAGGCAGAGGAACTTGAGACTAAATTGGCAACATTCACTAGATTATAGGGAGATCCAGAAAAAACATCTACTTCTGCTTCATTTATTACACTAAAGCCTTTGACAGTGTGGATTACAACAAACTGTATCAAGTCCTTAAAGAGGAGTACCAGATCATTTTATTTGTCTCTTGAGGAACCTCTATGTGGATCAAGAAGCAACAGTTAGAACCAAATATGAACAACCGATTGGTTTAAGTTTGGAAAAGGAGTGTGACGAGGTTGTATATTTTCACTCATTTAACTTATATGTCAAGTATGACATGCAAAGTGCCAGGCTAGATGATTCAAAAGCCGTAATTAAGGTTGCTGGGAGAAATATCAATATTCTCAGGTATGCAGATAATACCACTCTGATGGCAGAAAATGAAGAAGACTTAAGGAACCTCTTGAAGAAAGTGAAAGAAGAGAGTGTAAAAGCTGACTTGAAGCTCAACATTAAAAAATTATAAAAAAAACTAAAATCATGGCAACTGGTCCCATCACTTCCTGGCAAATAGAGGGAAAAGAAATGGAAGCAGTGTCAGATTTTATATTCTTGGGCTCAAAGATCACTGCAGATGGTGACTGCAACCATGAAATTAAAAGACACTTGATCCCTGGAAGGAAAACTATGGCAAATCTGGACAGCGTACTAAAAAGCAGAGATATCACCTTGTCAACAAAATATTCAAAACTATGATTTCCAATAGTAATGTATGGCTATGAGAGCTGGACTACAAAGAAAACTGAGTGCCACAGAATTGACACCCTCAAGTTGTAGTCCCTTTGAGAGTCCCTTGGACAACAAGGAGGTCAAATCAGTCAATACTTAAAGAGATTAGTTCAGACTATGCATTTGAAGGTCAAATACTGAAACTGAAGCTTAAATACTTCGGTCACATAATGAGAAGCCAGGACTCAGTGGAAAAGATTGTGATGTTGGAAAAGATTGAAGGCAAAAGGAGAAGGAGGTGGCAGAGGATAAGATGGATAAATAATGTCATGGAAGCAATGAAGATGAGCTTGGACAGACTTCAGGAGATGATGGAGGATAGGAGATCCTGGTGTGCTATGGTTCATGGGATCACAAGGAGTCAGATATAATTGAATGAATGAACAACAGTCCACCCATCTGCTCCACCAGTTGAAACTCCTCTGTGTTTACTTTATATACATCTTATTTTGTTTTGTAGTTATGTGTCATACCACCTTATTAGACAATAAATTACAGAGGGCAAGGATGGGAGCTTCTAGTACAGAGGTCTATACATAGTAGTTATGTTTTTTTAAATATTGCTTGAATTGGACTGAATTTTCTAAAGCTCTCAATATGCATATGGCCCTTTAAGATAAAGGTTGTACTTCTGATAATAGATATGTTAGGAAGGTCAGGAAAAGTAAAGAGAATAAAAAATGACAGTGGAGGGAGGGAGAGGGAGACAAACGAAGGAGAAGAATAAAAGGGATAGTCAGGTCAGAAACTGATGCACTTCCTTCCTCCTCCCGTGGCTACTACTTCAGCCTCCAGCTTGCATTGTTAGACTATGTTCCCAGAAGACAGCTACAACTACTTTCAAGGTTCTAGGCATAAATATGAGGGGTTAAGGTTTCTAGTACCATCAATCATGAGCCCCCATCAGTGTGCTTCCCATTAACAATCAACCAAACAATCAGCTTTTTAGCAAAAATATTTCCTAAAATAGTATAGCAGGAACAGTAGTAACAAAAATTTCCCCCTCCCCAAAGTCTGAGGCACATTCTCTTACAAAAACACACAGAATCCATGGGGAAAGTAGATACATACTTAAAGAACAATGGTAATGAAGCACATAGGTACAGAACACATTTGATAAGAAGTTAACTCAAAACATCTGATTATTGAATGTCCTTTCTCTTTGTAGTTTCCCCAAGAAGTTTTCTTTGAATGTAGTTCTATGTTAAGCTCCAAGAGTAAGTACTTATGTAAAGCACATGGGCAGTACTTCTCTCTGCCAAGAGAGGTCACACTTCTGAACTTTCTTTCCATGAGTGACTATCACTGCTGGTTATACATGTTGCCTCCTCCTGGTCCAGTCTTTCTGATCCCAGCTAGAGATAGCCACTGTAGAGGTACTTGGTTGGGAGACAGAGTGCATGAAGAATAGTGAGCAGGCCAGGGCAGCTTGATGGCAGAGTATATGGAGAGGAGTGAAGCTCAAGCAGACTGGAAAGGTACCAAGGTTATACATGTGCAATCACGCAAAACATTATTTCCATATTAGTCACATTGTGAAACACAATACAGACCAAGACTAAAAGTAAAATAAAAGAACAGGAAAAAAATAAAGTAAAAAAAATTGCTTTGATTCTGCATTCAGATATATATAGATAGATAGATAGATAGATAGATAGATAGATAGATAGATAGATGTTCTTTCTCTGCAGGTGGATAGCATTTTTCAATATGAGTCTTTGGGATGGTCCTGAATCATTGTATTGATGACAATAGCTAAGTCATTCACAGTTGTTTATTGTACAATACTGCTGTTTTGTTGTTGTTCAGTGATGTCCAACTCTTTGTGACCCCATTTGAAGTTTTCTTGGCAAAGATACTAGACTGGTTTGCCATTTCCTTCTCCAGCTCATTTGCAGATGAGAAAACCGAGGCAAAGATTAAGTGACTTGCCCAGGGCCACATAGCTGGTAAATGTCTGAAACAAGGTCTTCCTGACTCCAGACCTGCTGTTCTGTCTACTTTGCCACCTTCCCTTTTCCTGATTCCCCCAGATGCTACTGCCTCCCCCACAAAATTAGGTTGTATTTACCCTGCAGATATTTTGAATTTACTTTATGTAATGTAAGTAAATATATTTAGTAACTATATTCGAGATAGCTAGGCGGTACAGTGAATAGAACCCTGGGCCTGGAGTCAGGAGATCTGAATCTGAATCCAGCCTCACACTTTTCCTACTTGTGTTACCTTGCACAAGTCACTTAACCTTTATTTGTCCCAGTTTTTTCAAGTTATAAAATGGGGATAATAAGAGCAATGACCTCCTCGGGTCATCGGAAGGATCGAATGAAATAATGTTTGTAAAATTCTTAGCACATACATAATAGGTACATAGTACGTACTTAATAGATGCTTGTTCCCCTTCTTTCCTTTCCTCTTCCGCTTCCCAATATGTGTTCGTGTTGCTTTACCCAATGCAACGGAAGCTCCTTGTGGGCAGGGACCGTTGTTTTCGTTTTTGTATTCCTAGTACCCAGCATAGTGTCTGGCACGTAGCAGCCCTCAATAATGCTTATTGATTAATTGGTTACCTCTTTCCTTCCTTCCTTCTAGCCTTTATTCCTTCTCTGTCCTTCTTTCTTTCTTTTTCTTCTTTGAAATATTATCATATATTGTTTATTTGGTGAATTTAGAAACTGGGTGATTTTCCTTTTAGGAATTTCAAAACAATCATTGAATTTCTAGTTTCTTGCTACTAGAGCTTCCTCCAAATACTATTTAATGTCTTGAAAAAGATTTATTTTGATAGGAAATTGCCAAAAAACTCTAAGTACATCTATTTGAAGTTCTTCTGGGGGCATAGTGATTTATGTAAAATAGACATTTTTATTTTTAAAACGCAAAATCCTTGGTGAATGACATGGAAACAGCAGGTGACTCTGTGACCTCTCAGAGCTTTGCTATCATAACAAGTCTAACGATTGGGTATCCTTTTGCAGACAGGTTTAATTAACTTGAAGTGGGGCACTTTTCCGAGTTGTCAGCATTTTCTCAAAAGTACATGAGATGGCTTGAAAGGTAAACAATATTTTCAAAATCAGTATGCAAATATAGTCAACAACAGTAATTATAGAACTCACATAGAGGAGTGATCAGCCTTTCAAATGAACCAAATATAACCAAAATAGTCACATCTGTTTTTCGTGGCAATCCACCAGTTTAAATCTGACTAAATGTTCCCATCACTGAATTGTACTGTCTGTATTCACTTACGTTAAACATTGTTATTTAGATTAATCAGATAAATTATTTTAGTTACAATTCCAATATCTTTTCTCTTGAGATTATAGACATAGAGAAGTGACAAATAAATTGGAATAATTTGGAGAATATAAAAATGGTCAATATTTTCTTTGACTTTGAGGAATTTTTGCACTGATTGGATCAATTATATGTGTTGCCTAGACTTTTTTTCTCCTCTCTTTCAGCCTTGCCTTACACCCAGATAAAACCTTGGTTGCGACTGGACAAGTTGGGAAGGATCCTTACATTTGCATTTGGGATTCTTATAATGTACAGACTGTTTCTATCCTTAAAGATGTACATACACATGGAATTGCTTGTCTGGCTTTTGATTCAGATGGACAGGTATGGATACTTTGCTGTTTATGGTTTTTTTTTTTTTTACTATCTTCTCTACAATCTCCAAAGTCTTCTAACTTGCAGTAATTTTGAAATCTTAACTTAAAGAGAACAGTTAATGTGCCTGCAGTATTATTTGGTTTGTTGAAAGGGTTGTGAGCAGAAAAACTTCTATCACAGTGACCCTTTTGGTAGAGATTATAATTATACAAAGCAAAGACCTCAGCCATAAAGGTGGCCATCTTTTAGTTTGGAGACAAATCTAAACCAGGACGGGAGAAAAGTCATGTTTCTCTATATTGAAGAGGTATAGGAAATGGATTTCTAGAAGGCCTTATGAGCTCCTAAAAACAGTTTAGATTTTCAGATACAGTGCTGGACTTGGAACCCTGAAGAACCTGGGTTTGAATCCAACCTCTGGCGCTCACAAGTTGTGTCCCCATGGGCAAATCACTGAACCTCACTTTTCTCATCAAGAAAAAAGGCATAATAATACAAATAATACTAATTTAAAATTCATGTTAATGTAACATATACATCATGAATAATATAAATATTCTATATTCATATAATATTCACATATTATATAATTCTTATTATAATATAATAATAAAAAGGAATAATATCTATAATACAGTACCTATGCTACCAAACTGCAGTGAGGATCAGATGGGATAATGCATGTAAGCCACTTTGTAAGCCTCAAAGCAGCATAGATATTATGGAGGTTCTGTGATTGGTGCTTCCTAGAAAACAGCTACCTAGGATTGAAAACAAGACTGCAGAGGGACAGGGCTCATTATGAGAATGCCTTGATGGTTCTTCCAGCTAGAGTGCTTTATGTTTCCTAACAGTGAGGATTAGAGAACAGTAATCTGTAGATGGGACTCTGTGGCTGAAAGGAACTGGATTTTAAGGAGATTTGCAAAATCTCCTTCTCTGAAATTCAGTAGATACCGAAACAGTTTTTTTTTATCTATTTGAGACAGTTGTGATTCCTCTGAAAGTGGAGAAATAGCCAAAATTATAGAAATAATAGATATTGGGATAGGAAGAGACCATAAGAATCATTTAGGCCACCCTTCTTATTATAGAAATAAGGAAGCCAAGGTCCCCAGAGGTTAAGTAAGTCATCTGAAGGACACATAGCTAGTTAGTAGAGGAATAATGAATGGTTAGGAAACAAGCCTTATGACTTCCTGATAATCCTATATTTACATGATTTTATATATATATGTGTGTGTGTGTACATATACACATATATGCACGCATACATACACACATGCATATGTGTGTGTGCATGTGTATCTCAGCAATTTGGCCGCCTTCTTACTATATTCTGTTCAAGCTCATTACTGGATTTTTTAAAGAATTGTGCTTATGCTAAATGATAGTATATTTAATATTTTTAGTTGATTTGGGGGGGAGGGAGTACAGATCTATGATTGATAAAGGGATTCCTTCTCCCAATACAGATCAGTGATTGTTCTGAGATTTATAGTCTTACAGGGCTGCCTGAGCCCAGGGCCTAGAAAAAGTACGTGATTTGCTGCTAGAATATGTCAGAAGCAGAGCTTGAGTCCAGGTATTCATGTCTCTGAGGCTGACCCTTTCTTTGCCCACCACACAAAGTGGCTTCTCAAAGGCTATTCTTTAGAGAGATTATATAAAGTTAAGTAGAAATGAGGGAAGGAGAAGAGGAAGTTAATAAGTATTTATATAGTGCCAACTAGTATTTTGCCAGGCACTGTGCTAAGCCTTTTACAAATAGTAGCTCACTTGATCCTCACAACACCCTGAGAGGTAGGTGCTGTTATTATCCTCATTTTACAGCTGAGGAAACTGAGGCAAACAAGAGTTAAGTGACTTGCCCTGGGTCACGCAGCCTAATAAGTGTCTGAGACCATATTTGAACACAGTTCTTCCTGACTCCTGGCCCAGAGCTCTATTCTTTGTACCACCAGCTGCTGCTATTATGAGGATACTGAGACAGAGGTTGTGACTTGCCCAGTATCACAAAACTAGGAAGTGTCTGAGTCAGGATTTGAATTCATGTTTTCCTCACTCTAGGCCTAGCGTTTCATCCATTTTACCACATTGTTTCCTAGTATTGTTCTACTCAAGTTGGTTGTTGGCTTCTGAAACAACCTAAGGGAAACTTCAGTGGCTATATAGATGAAGACGTTTGGGGAGAGGTAAATATGAAAACACACACACACACACACACTCACACACGCAATAATGCAAAGTAAGGAATGATATAGCCTAAGAGGTACAAATCCATTTCTTTGAGAGTTCAGAGGAGAGAGAGATTTCACTTTCAGCTAGCAGGATAAAGAAAAGCTTACTGGAAGTGACATTTAAGTTGACCTTGAAAAATGTTTGGGATTTCCTTAGACAGAAAAGTATATGTTTGCATATGTTTATATTTGTGTGTGTGTGTGTGTGTGTGTGTGTGTGTGTGTGTGTGTGTAGACCAAGGCATTGTAGGAATAAGGAATACATGAACAAGGCAGAAAAGGAGACAGCATATTCTGGAATCCATAAGACTTAATTTGGCTAGAGTGTAGGGCATGTAAAAATGAATAGTATGAGATCACTAAGGTTCCAAGAAATTTATTGCGTTACAGGAATTGTCCTATTTGGAAATTTTTTTTCAACAACTTTGTTGAATTTTCCAAACAATAACATTGTTCTGAAATTTTTTATTTCTATCCTGACATTTCTCATCAGTAGACGAGAAACAGGAAGATAGGTGGCACAGTGGACGGAGTGCTGAGACTAGAATCAGGAAGACTCATCTTTTTGAGTTCAAATCCAACCTTATCCACTTACTGGCTGTATGACCCTGGGCAAGTCGTTGAACTCTATTCATCTCAGTTTCCTCATCTATAAAATGAGCTGGAGAAGGAAATGGCAATTCACTCTAGTATCGTTGCCAAGAAAACCCCAAATGGGATCACAAAGAGTTGGATGGACATGACTGAAGATGAGAAACATAAATGCAGTTATACTGAAAAGGGCTCTAGATTTGGATTCGGGGCATTCTTGAATTTGAATCCTGCCTCTGATTCAAAATTGCAAACTAAGGTCAAAGGCAAAACTTTGACTTACCAATGATGTGACCAAGCACAAGCCTCCATGAGCTGCAAGTTTCCTAATCTGTAAGACAGTGATAATAATACTTACTTTTCAAGGTTGTCTTGGGGACCAAATGAGATAATGTATGTAAAGCTCATTTAAAAACCCTAAAGTACTATCTAAATAGAAACTATTACAGAGTGCATATTATATAGCCTTATTAATTGGGCTAGTGTAAGTTTATTTTCATATGCAGTTTATGTGCTTATATTTATATATAAATGTCTTCCTTATTATTTTTATTTTCCACCTACTTTAGCCATACACACACTCACACACAGACTTAATAGGTGAAGAGATTCATTGCTCATGTTTACTTTAAAGTTGTTGCAAACGTGTTTCCTTAAACATTTATTTATCAAGATATATTCTGCAGGATCTTAAAAAAAGATCACTAAATGAGATGAAAGATGAGACTTTCATTTTCTTACCTTTATTTTATGTTAGAATCCCAACTATTGGGGTGGCTAGGTGGTGCAGTGAGTAGAGCATTGTCCCTGGAGTCAGGAGGACCTGAGTTCAAATTCGGCCTCAGACACTTAACACTAAAACTAGCCATGTAACCTTGGGCAAGCCACTTAACCCCAATTGCCCTCCAAAAAAATAAAAGAGTGTAAGAAGAGAGAAAATGGAGGCATGGGGCGGCCAGGTAGCACAGCGAGTAAGAGCACTGGCTCCAGTGTTGGGATGACCTGGATCGAATCCTGGGCTCAGATACTTAGCACCACACCCAGAAATAACTGGCCGTGTAAACTTGAGCAAGTTACTTAACCCCGATTGCTTAAAAAATAATCTCAACTATTTTGTTTTTAGATTCGTTTTATTGGGGAAATCAAACAATCCATGGCATTTACTTGCCAGTAGATGAAAGCATCTCTCTAGTTTCTTTCCATGATGCGTGTCCTGGCTCATTGCTGCCTATTGCTTCAGGACATGCATTTATTCCCTGGTCAGAGTCCAATGAGGTCAAATGATATTTAGAAATAGACAAATGGCATGTCACTTCACAACCAATGAAAGGTCATAGAAAAATGCCTTTAAAGTAGTTAAAGGAACGTTAAATGAAATTTGAACTAAATCGATTTCCTTTTGTTTTTCTAATTCAAATAATAGAATAAACTGACTCCAAGGTACCCTAGCACAGGCTGAATGGCTAGTTCTAGAGACTGTATAGAGTAAGTTTATGCATTGATAGGGCTGTACTCTCTGACCTCTGATGTCCCTTACAACTCTAAGGTTCTCTGGCTCTGTTAAAACTGGCTTCACTTATTTTAATGTTTTTGTGGATTTTCTTTTTAAAGACCAATACCTGAGATACCCCCTCACATATGGGCGGCTAGAAAAGCTACCAGAGATTTGAGTCATTCAAAACCACGAGTGTTTTTATTTTTACCAGCCAAACTGAGAATCTGTGAGTTCAAAACAAAAGACTTTAGTCAAATCTCATAGCAAATAAAGTAAGAAAAGAGGCCCCTTTTTCATACACAGGATACCATACTACCCTTGATGAAGATGGCATGGATACAGAACCTGTATCTCCAAAACATTTTGAGGACTCCGCCAAAAAAACCCAAAACCTTACAGGAGTTATGTGGAGCCTGGGCACTGAGTTGAGCCTTGTTTCTGAGCAGGAAGTGATGCTAACCATGGGCAAGGCAGGGTCTACATTCTTGCCCTTATTACGCATATGGCATGGAGAAGCATATATAAGGCATTTGTTATATGACAAGTGTAGAGTAGGCTCAGCACTGTGAATACAGATAGAAAAGTAAGACTTTTCTAAGTCTATTCTAAGACTGCTGAAAGCTCACATTCTAACTGGGAGAGACAGCTTCTAGAAGAGTTCAGCTGGAAGGTGGCTAGAAAGGGCCAGGTGGAAGAGCAGAGGGCAAGGCCCATAGTCCTGAGGTGAGACTGTTGGGCAGAAGGAATGATAATGGGATCTCAATGGGTAGGATGGAGATGCAGGGTCACCCTATATAGGCAAAATAATACTTTGATTCTTTCACTAATCTGTTGTTTTGTTGGTATAGACATTACTTTCACCAATGAAAGGTATTGTCCACTTCATACTTAATTATAAAGAAACATTTTAAATATTTTGGCCAGATCTGTGATTTTATCAGTATAGCAAGTTCTCAGAGTGAGGAACCTTCTCTACAATACACATCCATACTTCTACTTTAATTTATAGTCTTAAAGAGTCATCTGGTGGAGCTACTCAGGAGTTAAGTGACTTGCTCATGTTTGATTAGGTCTCTTCCCGATTCTAAGACCAACTTCCTATCCACTACGTCTGAGGCAGTGGGATAGCTTTGGAGTAAAAAACTATTCCACTTTCATATGCATCATGTGTGAGAAAATGGCATCATCTAGTCATTCCCTCTAGTGGCAGAAATGGAAATTTGGAGAACTTAAGAAAAAAATTTCAGAATGAGCCCTGAATAAATCTTTAATACCCTATTTAAACACATACAGCATTATATATTATTTATATGCTGAATATCTCCAATGGAGACCAATCTTTAATGAAAAGCCCCAAATAATAGCAATAACAACTTATATTTGGATCATACTTTCACGTTTACAGTGTGCTTTCATATGAATTATTTCAATCACTCCTCAAAATGATTCTAGGGGAACTGGGGGGGGGGAAGCAATGATCACCTAAATTTTATAGCTATGGATATTGAGCCTAAGAGACACTATGATTTTCCTGAAATCAAATACTTAACCAGTTAGCAATGATAGATCCTGGGTTCGACCCCATCACTTTCCTGATTCCTAACAGCACTTTTCTCACTTTATCACATTGCCTCGCTACATAGGTGTTCTTCTCCATCAGTTAATTTTGAGAGGTTTGTATTACATATATTGTATATGTATGTATGACTTATTTGGTTTAGATTTTGCACATAATTATATGTGCTCTTTTTTAATTGATGATTTTCATTGGAATAAAAATTGTTATCCTAACTAAATAGTTCAAACCAGAGGCTAGAAAAGCAAATAAACTTTATTAAGTATAATTTATGTTTTTAGTTTCTTAAATGTAGATGAATTATTAAGAATTTAGAGTAATGGATGTAACCATTTATATATTTCCCTTCTCTTACTCTTTTAAAGAAAATTTAAGGCATAATGTTTTGCTCCTTCAATTTCAACAGTTTTATTAGATTTCTTGACTTTAGAAATCTGGACTCTTTAATCCAATACTGAATTAAGTGCATAAGATAAACTCTACCCTCAATTTGCCTCCCTTTATGACTTCTACTGATTTCAGCTGAAGTTTTTTGGGAAAAATCTGAAACCAAGATTGGCACTGATATCTGATAACTTTAATTTGTGCAGCCAATTTACCACCTTTGCCAATTATTATTGAATTTTCAGCATAGATTAATGCTAGATGTACACTGTGCTGTCGTTAGTTTTTGTCTTAATTTTACATAAATTTGAAAAAATTGCTTTGCACACATAATATTCTGAGCAAAAAAAGTAATCTTTGTCATAATCTCCAATTGACAGAAATCTTCTTCTTTTCTTAGCGTTTAGCCTCTGTGGGATTGGATGCCAAAAACACAGTCTGCATTTGGGACTGGAAGAAGGGAAAACTATTGGCGACAGCAACTGGCCATTCAGATAGGGTAATTATACTGCCCTGAATAATTCATAATGAAAATATATAAAAATCTCCTTCTGTGTATGTGTGCATGTGTCTTTAGAATTTTTGAAATGCCTTTTGTTCTTAGTTTATTTTTTAAAGTTATTGTCAATTTATTTTTTAACAAAAGGATACTAAAAGTATTCGGATGTTTCTTCCATTAATAAGTCAATCAACAAACATCAGTTAAGCACCTCCCTACTTGCCATGTACTGGCACTGGGGATAGAAATACACATATGAGACAGTCCACATTCTTAAGGGGCTTACATTTTCTAGAAGACAACATGATCACAAATAACTAAATATATAATATAGGCATAAACACATAAATATATGCTTGTGTGTTTATATATATGTGCATTATATATGCATATATAATGGACAGATTAAAAGGAACTAGGGAGTACTTAAAAACTAGACGAACAGGAAAGGTCTCTCAAAGGAGGTGAGGCTTGAGGTGAGCCATAAAAGGAATTAAGATTTTCAAGAGTGGGAACTGAGCATTTAGGGCATGAGACACAGTCTATGTAGGCAAAGACACAGAGGTGGGAAATGAGTTTTGTATAGGGAAGGGATGGAGAGGGAATAAGCATTTATATAGTGCCTACTATGTGCCAGGCACAAAGTGCTTTATAAATATTATCTTATTTGATTCTCACCAAACCCTCAAGGTAGATGTTATTATTATCCCCATTTTAGATTTGAGAAAACTGAGGCAAACAGAAACTAAGCAACTTGTTCATGTTCACCCAGCTAGTAAGAATCTGAAGGGAATATTTGAACTCATATCTTCTGGAAAAGATTCTGGAGACAGATGGCAAAGGGCTTTAAATACCAAAGAGAATAGTTTGTATTTTCACCTAAAGGGAATGGGGAGCCATTTTAAAACTGAAGAATGACATGATGAGATCTGGCCTTTAGGAATGTCAATTTGACAGTGGTGTAGAGAATGTATTGGAGAGAGGAAAATCTGGATGCAGGGAGACAAATTAGGTGATTGCCATAGTTTAGTCAAGAAGTGATAAGGGCACATATTTGTATCTAATGGTAGCAGGGTGGGGGAGGAAGAGAGAGGGGCTAAGTGAAGAGGAGGAAAGAAAAAGAGAAAAATAAAGTTACACAAACAAAATATACTTAAAAGGAATAGCAAGTTGTACATAATAGATTTGCAGTTTGATGTACATTCTTCTTTTTTTCTATTCTACTATGTTATGGAAATGCTTGTTTTATTTCTTAAGTTTAGAATAAAATGAACAAAATTTTAAAAAATAAATTCTGAGGGCTTAGACTAGGGTGGTTGTTGTGTGACTGAGAGGACAGATGAGGACATGGAATTGATGAGGATTGGCAACTAATTGAATGTGGGACCTGAGGGAGAGTGAAGAGTTGAGGTTGACTTCTAAGTTGCAAGCCTGGGTGTTTATGGATGTGGTACCTTCAACAGAAATACAGAAGGAAGGGGGAAGTATGGGTTAGAGAGAAAAATCAATTTTGGGGAGAGCACACTGAGTTGGGGGTGGCTGTGGGACATCCAAGTGGAGATGTCAAACAGGCAATTGGAGATTAAGGTCTGGAACTCAGGAGAGAGATGTAGGCTACATATATAAAATGGGGCATCATCTGCATGGAGATGATAATGGAGTCCATTAGAGTGTAGAAAGAGAAGAAGAGGGGCGGCCAGATAGTACAGCGAATAAGAGCACCGGCTCCAGTGTTGGGATGACCTGGAGATCGAATCCCGGGCTCAGACACTCAGCACCACACCCAGAAATAACTGGCCGTGTAACCTTGAGCAAGTTACTTAACCCCGATTGCTTAAAAAAATAAAATAAATTAAATTAAAAAAGAGAAGAAATGATCTAGGACAGAGCTCTAGAATATACCATTGCACAAGGCAGAATATAGATAATGAAGTTGTAAAAGAGACAGAGGAATTTTTGTTTGATGGGTTAGGAAAGAACTTGGAGACAGCAATATCTAAAACCAAGAGAGGAAAGGGTGTATTTTATGTCAATTATGTCAAACATTGAAGATATATCAGAAAAGATGAAGAATCAGAAGGGAATAATTACTGGATTTAATAGTAAAGAGATGATTGATAACCTTGTAGAGAACCGTTTCCATAGAAGTGGGGATGGAAGCCAAATTGCAAGAGACTGAGCAGTGAGTTTGAGAGATGGCAAAGCAGAGTTAATGGAAATAGATAGTTCCACCATCCCCACCCAGGAGTTTGTGAAGGAAAAAAGAAATATGAAAACTTGAGGGAATGATAGGTTAAGTGAAGCTTTTAAAAGATGGAGATATGAGCAAGTTTGTAGGTATCATGGAAAGGACAAGTGGATAAGGAAAATTAGGACAAAAAAAATCATATAATCAAATGGACAAGTTTCTGGATGAGACAGAACAATAGGATCAGGGTTACAGGTAGATGGGTGGGAATTGGTAAGAACCACCTCCATGTAAGGTTAGTTGACCTATTCTTGATGAATCACATTGACTCTTCATAATCAATACTTTTAGGACTTCCTGTTATGGGGCTAGCTTTCTGTCCACTATGCCTCTCATATATACATATATGACATAAAAATAAGATGATGTTATTGTTAATGACCCCAAGTGTCTTTTTTGTCTGTGTACAGCTCCTATTAAAATAAATAAGATGCAATTAATAATAATTGTATGCCATCAGGCAAGAGGGAATAGGATAACTACTTTTAGTCTGTAAGAATTATATTTCTCTACTGTTGTGCTATAAGAAATGATGAGCAGGAAAACTTAAGAAAAACCTGGAAAGACTTATATGAACTGATGCTGAGTGAGGGGAGCAGAACCAGGAGAACATTGAACATAGCTACAGCCATATTGTGTATGACTAACTTTGGTAGACTTGGCTCTTCTCAACAATGCAAGGTTCTAAGACAACTCCAAAACACTCATGAAGCTATCCATATCCAGAGAAAGAATTATGGAGTTTGAATGTAGATCAAAGCATACTCTTTGCTCTCTCTCCTTTTTGTTTTATTTTGTTTCTTCTTTCTCATGATTCCTTCCATTGGTTATAATCCTTCTTTACAACATGCCTAATGTGATAACATGTTTAATATGAGTGTATATGTAGAGCCTATATCAGATTGCACACTGTCTTGGGGAGGGGGGAGAAGATGGAGAGGGAGAAAATTTAAAACTCAAAGCTTGTGAAAATGAATGTTCTAAATTAAAAATTAATTAATTAAATTGTTTTTTATAAAGGCAGGGGTAGCAATCATAATCTTAGACAAAGCAAAATAAAAATTAGACCTAATTAAAAGAGATAATCATAGAAACCACATTTTGCTTAAAAGGTACCACATACAATGAATTAATAAATTTTTACAGCAAAAAAGGAACTATATTTCTCAGAAATGTTTTGAATAACTTTTTTTTGCTTCATTGTTTTGAATTTCTAACAGTGGTCTATTTTTAAATATATCTTATTAATACTTTGAGTTGCTATCTAGTATATAGTTTGTTGAATAGAATTGAATTTAGTATGTTCCTCAAAGAGAGGTAGATCACATTTAGGAAACTGAACCATACTTTTAATGACTCCATGCTGCATACTGCTGTCAAACATATAAATTTGTATTTATATATTCACATAGTATATATAATATTTTTAAAGTATTAATATCCTCCTGTTAATGGTAAATGTCTACAAACCATAGGAAACCCCCATCTCAGAAGAGTCACAATTACAGAGGCTTGGTGGGTGCAGGATAGTATTCACAATTAGTCAACCTCAAAAAGTATCCTAAAATACATCTTCAAGGGCATGCATAATAGACAAAGCATTGAACCAGTCATGTTTTGAAAATGAGTGATAACAAAAGGACAGCACTAGTATTCCAAATTAAGAAAGACAGGAAGGAAGGAAGGAAGGAAGGAAGGAAGGAAGGAAGGAAGGAAGGAAGGAAGGAAGGAAGGAAGGAAGGAAGGAAGGAGAAAGGGAGGAACGGAGGGAGGAAGGAAGGAAGGGAGGAAGGAAGGAAGGAAGGAAGG
>NW_027187358.1:20752500-20780897 GCF_028583685.1 Petaurus breviceps papuanus
AATAAGGAAGGAAGGAAGGAAGGAAGGAAGGAAGGAAGGAAGGAAAGAAAAAGCCAGAGAGACCTTTGAGAGTCTCAAGTACAAGTTCCATGGAGGACTGAGGAAAAATCACAGAAACTGAGAACAGAGCATGGATAGGTTGCCCCATCTGCACTGAGGAAGAAGTGAAGATCATAGAATCACTGAATTGCTTTTATTTAATTTATATGTCCCTGCTGAAAGACTCATTAAATATTGAATATACTGTCATATTTAGGATGAACATTTTTATACAGAGTAAACTAATGTAGGGAGAATTATGGATCTTAGGGATACCTTTGCTTTAGTAATGTACCTTGATTCACTTGTGCTATAAGGATCTGGTCTTCTACCTCAGAGGTTTGGAGAAGATAATTCTCAGCAAACTGTGTCATACCAACTGAAACAACAGAAGGCTAACTTGTAAGCTAGAATCCCAATTTATTAACTTATAATGGATGTTATAGCCGTAAAAAATATAACCATGGGGACAACTAGGTGGCACAGTGAGTAGAACACTGGCCCTGGAGTCAGGAGGACCTGGGTTTGGATCTGACCTCAGACACTTAACACACACACACACACACACACACACACACACAAAACTAGCCATGTAACCTTGGGCAAGTCACTGAACCCCAACTGCCTCCAAAAAAAAAGCAAAAAATATATACATATAACCAGGACTAGCATCTGTACAGGGGACCCACTTCTCCATCCGGAAATACCTAAGATGCTAAATGACCTAAAGTCTCATAAAATAACTAAAGACAATGAGTCTGAAGGATGCTGGCAATGAAATCTTACAAACCAAGGCCTCTCAAGAGCACTTGTAGATGAAACCAGAAGGAGGTAAACATTCCCATTGGAATAGATCAATAGTGATTTATTTTCATCACTAATCAGTAATGAGAACAGAAACACCACACTTGGACTCTTTCTCCTTAGTATTCAATGAAGGTAGAAGTGAAAATGATGGTTAGTTAAGAAGTTCAATGCAAGAAGTGTTACTTCATTGGTCCAGCAAACTACTGGTAAGGAAATGCACTTTATCAATGCAAATCAACAACTAAAGGAGTACTGAGAATTTAAGTGACTCACCCAGCATCACACATCTAGTGTGCATCAGAGGCAAGACTTAGGACCAGGACAATCTGACTCCTAGGCTCTGTACACTATACCACCCTTATTGTTCAGTTGTTCAGTCATTCTGACTCTTCATGATCTCATGCACCTTTGGTCCTCATTGTTTCTCAAAATCTGTCCAAGTTTGTATTCATTGTGTCCATGACACTATCTATCCATCTCATTCTCTGCCATCCCCTTTTCCTTTTGCCTTCAATCTTTCTCAACATCAAGGTATTTTCCAATGAGTCCCATCTTCTCATTAGGTGGCCAAAGTATTTATGCTTTAGCTTCAATATTTGTCCTTCCAATGAATAATCTGAATTAAGTTCTTTAAATACTAACTGACTTGATCTCCTTAATGTCCAAGGGACTCTCAAAAGTCTCCTTTAGCACCACAATTAGAAACTGTCTATTCTGCGACACAGCTTTCACTATAGTCCAGGTCCCAGAGTCATGCATTGCTACTAGAAAAACCATATCTTTGACAATACGGACCTTTATTGACAAGGTGATGTCTCTGATTTTTAGAATGCTGTCCAGATTTTCCATAGCTTTCATTCCAAGGAGCAAGTGTCTTTTAATTTCATGGCTGCAGTTGCCATCTGCAGTGATCTTTGAGCCCAAGAATATAAATCTGACACTGATTCCATTTCTTCTCCCCCTCTTTGCCAGGAAATGTTGGGACCATTTGCCAAGATCTTAGTGGAGGTTTTTTGAAGTTAAACTTCAAGCCAACTTTTCCACTCTCCTCTTTCACCCTCATCTTAATCTCTTTTCACTTTCTGCCATCTGTGTATCTGAGATTGTCGATATTTCTCCAAGCAACTTTAATTACAGCTTTTGAATCATCCAGCCTGGCATTTCACATGATGTACTCTGCATATAACTTAAATAAATAAGGTGATGATATACAGCCTTGCTGTATTCCCTTTCCAATCTTAAACCAATCAGTTGTTCCATGTTTGTTATAACTGTTGCCTCTTGATCTGCATACAGGTTCCTCAGGAGACAAGTAAGGAGACAAGTAAGATGATCTGGTACTCCTGTCTCTTTAAGGACTTGAAACATTTTGTTGTGATCCACACAGTCAAAGGCTTTAGTGTAGTTAATGAAGTTGAAGTATATGTTCTTTTATGATACTCCCTTGCTTTCTCCATAATTCAGCAAACATTGGCAATTTGGTCTCTAGTTTCTCTGCCTCTTGGAAAACCAGGTGGCTCCTCTGATAATTCCCAGTTTACATATCGTTGAAACCTAGCATGAAGAACGTTAAGTATAACCTGTGAAATGAGAACAATTGTATGGTAATTTGGTCATTCCTTGGCATTGCCCTTCTTTAGTATTAGGACATAAACTGATCTTTTCCAATTCAGTGGCCACTGTTGAATTTTCCAAATTTGCTGGTACCACCCTACCTTTCAAAATATACATATATAACTTATACATATCCACAAGCTACATGTCAGTGACTACAATTATGTCATTATACTACAATCTCTTATTTATGCCTTAAGCACTCTTCCTACACCAGAACTCCATTCTGTAGCATAAACTGAATCAATACCAAATGTCAATATTAAGCCTATTCTCTTTGAATGGATATAGAAAACTGAAATTGGGAAGAACATTCAGAGATAGGAAAATCTAACCAAAAGAAAGAATTTAATGCTTCTATGAGCCTATCCCCAATTTTTTTCCCTCTAAAAACCTCTGAAATTTTCTTCTGAATATAATTTTATTCTTTTCTTTGCTCAGTTTATTTTCCCCTCTTGCTTGGATATATAGTATTATCTGCTTCATGTTTGTTTACAAGTAAAAAGAGACGTGTAAATAGTTCTTGATTAATCAGGTTGATTTTTCAGCGCATCTTTCCTACAAACCACATAGTCTATATTCATTTATTAATTTAACAATCATTTATTAAGCTTGTGTGCTGTGTAAGGTATTAGGTGTACAAAGGCAATAATAAAACATTCTCTACCCTCACAAAGCTTACATGTGCACAGAAAAGTAAGCATTACATGTGTATGTATGTACACATACACACACAATGTTAAAAACAACCTAATTGGGAGAACAATAACAATGACGGAGTGGTCAGACTAAGCCTCATATAGGAACTTACATTTTCAATCTGATTCAATCCAATGAAGATTTATTAAATGCCTAATATGCGCCAGGTACTATGAAAAGTGCTGGGGATACAATTAATAAAAGGAAACACAATCTTTGCCCTCATGGAGCTTACAGTCTAAAGAGGGAGACAACATACTAAAGGAGACAGGAAAGCAGAGAGGTAGGAACACCAAGGGGTATCTTGTTCTGCAGAATTGAAACCTTAAAGAACATCAAATGCAAAGTGGAATGAGCTTGAACTTACTTCGATGTAGTGGATCTGTAATCTCACTACTCTAGGTAAACCCTACAGTGACACATTGTGACCCATCCATGACTCTTCTCTGGGTCTTCTATTAAAACCCAGAAGGGATCTGCTCAACATGTGGAGGAATTTCTATATCTTTCGATATTGCATGAGTACCAATGGAGTAAACAGCCTGTCCATTGGTTATCCTTATTCTCACTACAGGACAAACTCACCTCCTTGTTAGGTCTTACATTTCTTTGGTAATGGTGATATATTATTTCTCCTGTTCAATTATTTCTAGAGGATAGTTATAGATTAAATTAATATTTGTTATTGGTCCAGCGTAAATGTTACTGCCCACAAATACACCTATGACTAAATTCCCTATTGCTTCATTTAGCTTAAATGGTTAGATCACAAGATAGAAGACTTGGGTTCTATTGCTAGCTCTGATCATCAGTTTACTTCTCTGTCTTGCTTTTCCCATCTCTAAAAAGATACTAGTACTACCTGCAGTTGTCTGGAGAAAGGGTTAAAAAGTAAATTCTGCAGAAGTGTTTTAAGATATCTGGAAAAAATACAAAGTCTACTACTCATTGTTTATATAAATGGGATCTTAAACTGGTGAATTGCCATAGCACTTTAGTAGTTGAATGCGTTTCTTCTGTCAATATATCTGAAGGTTTTGTTGCATTTTTACAGAAAAAAATGCCATTAGTTGGTTCTAAACCAGGGGTGGGGTACCTGCAGCATGGGGACTACATGTGGTCCCTGGGGTGCAGCCTTTTGACTGAGTCCAAGTTTTACAGAACAAATTATTTTATTAAGGGGATTTTTTTTTTCTGTGAAGTTCAGATTCAATCAAAGGACCACACTTGAGGACCTAGAGGGTGATATGTACCCTCAAGGCCATGGGTTCCCCACTCATGTATCTAAATATTTTTATCTCTCCACTCAGGGAACTCTCAAGCTTTCAATAAACAGGGGCAAGAAAGTAAGGAACATGTGACACAACCACTGAAAGTTTCCTTCATCTAAGTTATGGGTTCTTAACTTTTTTATGTCATAGACTCCTTTGACAATTTGGTGAAGCTATGGACCTCTTCTCAGAATAACATTTTTATATACATAAAACAAAATACATAGGAATACAAAGGAAGTCAAAGGTTAGTGAAAATAAAGATTAATGTTTTCCATCCAAATTTACAAACTTACTGAGATTTATTCATAAGGTCTATGGACCACAGGTTAAGAATTCTTGATCTAACACAATGCATTTTTAATCCAAGCTCTAAAGCACTGAATTAATATAACACTATGTCCTATTTAACTGAGCCTAACATCTGGAAACATGAAAAAACTAATTAAATTTTAATGTATAGAGAGGATTATCAAAATAGCAATTTTAAATGTTTTGGTATAATATTTTATGCTTTTCCTCCCCAAACAGATTTTTGATATTTCCTGGGATCCTTATCAACCAAACAGAGTGGTTAGTTGTGGAGTGAAACATATTAAGGTAAAATTAACTTTATTGCTTTCATGTTTTATTTTATTTTGAACAGATTTCAGGTGAAGCTATTTTATACAAATACTTGAGAATTTGAAGGAACTGCTAGGTATTTTTCACCTTTGAAGGTGAAATTTTCTTAATTCTCTGTTGCTTTTATCTAACTTTTTCATACCTAATTCTAGCTGATAAGGCAGACTTTCAGAAATGCAAAGTAACAGCAATGAAATAAAGTTCTCAGCAGACATTGGAAAAGGCACTCTATGTAATTAAATATTAAACAGTGAAGCTCAGAATGTTTTCAGCAGTACACCTTTTGGAGCAGTTGTATTTTAAATTCTGTGAAACAATAATTTAAAAAGAGGTTTGGGAAATATATTTAGGTGTATCTCAAACCAGGAGATTTTTTTTCTGATCTTTTGAAATGTTTTCTTAGCAGATAGGAACCATATTGCAGTCAGCATAGAAATACAAGGACATCTTTTTTATTTTAATTGGACCATACCAAGAAAGCAGGAAGACAGGAAGATAGATAGAAAATTTTATAAAGAGCCATTCTGTTCTCTATTACACAGCTTATACTGCACAGACAATAAAATTAACTCAAGTGACATTCCTTACTTCTGACTTTACGCAGATCACCCTAGAAACATGAATGTGTCTTCTGTTTGTAAGGTTAATAGATAACTATGCAAAAAAGTTGAGAGAGGAATGAACTAATTTATGTTATGATCTTAAACACATTGCTTTGCTTCTTTGGACATCATCTTCCTAATCTATTTAAATAAAAAGGATGGGGAAAATTTACGAATTCTCTGAGTTGCAAGGTAGCTATGATACTTCAGAAGCAATCCAGTACAATCCAGCCCTAGAAAAAAATCCCATCTACAACAAGCACAAGTGGTTAAATAGACAGACAGACAGACAGAGCATCTATTGTATTGACTTTGATCTATAGAGACAGATAGACAAATGAATAGATTGATAGACTGATAGCTGGATAGACAGAGCATCTGTTGTGTTGACTTTGATCTATAGAGAGATATATAGACATAGACAAATGGATAGAATATCTGTTAAGTGCTGACTTTGATCTATACGGAGTTAGACAAATGAATAGATAGACTAATAAACAGATTGATAGGCAGATGGACAGAGTATCTGTTAAATGTTGACTTTGACTCTATAGAGAGATATAGGCAGATAGATAGTTAGACAGATGAATAGATAGATTGATAGATAGATAGATTGATGGACAGGTGAATAGATAGACTGATAGGTAGACAGGCAGATAGAACATCTGTTAAGTGTTTACTATGTGCCAGACACTATGCTAGGCCTTAGGAATACAAATGCAAGTGAAAATGAAGACAGTCCTTTAGCTCAAGAAGCTTATATGGTAATGGGGAAGACAACATGTAAAAAGGGAGAACTACAAAGCATGGTGGTAGGGGAGAGATCTTCGGGTTGAGAAGATGTAATGGTAAGGGAATTTGAAGATCTTCCTTGCCCCTTAAAAGGTTTAAGGAATTTGAAGATCTTCCCTGACCCTTAATGGGCCTCACTTGGAGCCCAAAAAGAGAAGCTTGCTTAGGGGAAGCTTATTTTTCAGGAAGGTCCATACCTTTTGTTACTTTGTAATTAGGCCATGGGTCACCAAGGTTGTGATGCCCTCTGACCCTGGAGAAGGATATATATACTCTGGGGTAAGGTTTTGCTTTGGGGATCATTTATGGGAAGAGTTGTGTGATTTGGTCAGATGAGACTCTGAATAGCCATTGAGTCCCCTGGCTTTGAAAAACCAGATATTGGAGCTTATCCCTCTGGTAACTAACTATGTATGTATGTAAAGGTCAGATAGCTAGAGGCCCTGTCTGTTTGTCTGTTGAATTGTGCTATTTTCTCTGTATTTTTTATCTGCTTGTAATTTCTGTTTGTATTTCTCCGAAATTCAAGGTGCTGACTTTTTCCCCTGAACTAAGTAAATGATATATATGTTTGATTAAAGTAAGATTGTTAACCCTTTTTGAGTTGCTTTCCTTTAGAAAAGCAGATCAAAGAATTTGTGCTAGCAGCCATCCTGAGTATGCTAGGGTGCTTGCTGTTACAGAAAGCTGCTGGAGTGAAATGGGAGTCCAGAAAGTCAATAACAACCCTGAACAAGACATGAACATGACTGACCTGAGTACTTCCTAAAACACAGGTTCTGGGCAGTAACTAACCAACCACAGGAAAGGGCTTCAGGAATTCGGGAATCTCTAGGGTGAGAAGACTGCTGGAGAAGAAGTGGAATAGTCCTAGATCTTACTTGAAGATTTCTAGCGAGAAGCAACCTAGTACTTCGTAAAGCAGCTCACTTTCTCCCACCAATTGTTAGGAAGTTTTTTTGCTTATATCAAACCCAAACTTGCTTGCTTACAACTTCTAGCTGTTGCTCCTAACTGGCTTTCTGGGACCAAACAGAACGAATGTGATCTCTCTTCAACATGATAGCCCTTCAAATATGGGACAATGGTTATGGTACTTCCTGCCTAAGTCTACTTTTTTCCAGGCAATCCATCCCCATTTTTTTTCCAGCAGATTCTCATGTTTAGATGATCTCCCAGTTTGCTCCCTACCATAATACTTTGTGATTATATGATTCAGTGAAAAAAGGGGCTTTACTGTTTTATTGCTACAGAAATATCCTCCCCTACATTGTGATTGAAAATCCTCCTTTCTGAAACTGCAGGCTTCAGTATAAGAATGTTTGAAGAACTCTTTCATCAAATTTCTCATCTCCAGGCTGAAGTTTTTGACAATTCTCTGCAGCACAGTACTATATGAGATGATGCAGGCAGCTGGTGAATGGGAAAGCATTGACTAGCCAGCCTTTTACTGGAAGAGTCCTTATGCTTATCCTTTGGTCTGTTTTACTGCTCCAGCTTGTAATTCCTGCTTTGGTGGCAAGAGAATGAGGGGTGGGACAGGCCTTGCCATGGTGGTGAGGCCCAAGAAGTGATGCCAACTCCTAATGACTTTGAACACATTTTTTCATCTTTGTTTATTTAACAAATGTAACCTGAAGAAACAATTCCCAAATCACATTTATGGTCTTGCATAAGTGACAAATTAAAGTTACCTATTTCATGCTTTTATAGCAAACCTGGAAGAATAAAAAATTCATATATATTTCTATAGAACCATTATTTAGTACACTCTACTAAACTATAAGCTTTATGAAGTTAGGAACTTACCTAAATATTTTTCCCAACTCTAGCCTCTGCACATCATTAATGTTTAATAGATGTTTACTGAGTTGTTCAACTGAACTGCTATAACTCATTTTAGAAAACTCCAGGAAATGAAATAATTCAGAAACTATCCTTTTGATTTTTTCCCTTGACTTAGTTTTATGCTGAACAAAACACCCACAAACAATATTTATTGGATACCAAGGAGGTAAACTGCTTGTTTGGGACAATGCTTCCTCTTTTTTTTTCCACTTATTTCCTTCCTTGACTAACTCAAATTTTTAATCCACTTTATTTAAAAGCAGAAATGCCTCATGCTCTTAAAATTTCATTTATAAAATCTCAGGGACCCTCTTTTTTGTCAGCCTCATTAATTATACTTTAGCAGACATCCATTAGTGAAAGCAAAAACAAGCACTCATTTGTAAGACAAATTGGAAGCATCTGCCAGTGAGCTAGGTCCAGTTAAGGAAGCCCCCTGATGACTAGGCTCTTGCTTCTGTCTGCCTACAACTTGAAGATTTTGTTCCAAGGAATTAGCAAAAAAAAATTCAGCAGACTCTACCATAACCCATGATCATCACAGTTCATATTTTATGTATTTAATTGTCAGATGTACGTTTTAAAACTACCTCCTTTATCAAATCATTGTAGATAGTCCCACAATAAGCACAACAGTTGGTAAAAAAAAAAAAATCCCACAGATTTTGGGTGAAACTCCTGCAGATTTTGCCCAATTACCAGCATTTTAAGGCAAACAGTCAAACAAATAATTATCTGAAATTACCTCTTGAAAAACAATAACAACTTGGGGTTATATGCTTCATTGAATCCGAAGCAAACGAGCCTAAGAGGTTTGTTGACATTATCTAGCCTTCTTCAACCTTTACACGTTGATTGTGGAATTTTAATATAGGAGGGGCCCTTCAGTAGCTGGACTAAATGACCTGTGCTTACAGGGCTGAAGAAGTCTGAACAGTGGCAATAAAGCTGCTCACCTCATTTGCTTCAGAGCAAATGAATATCACCCTAGACTATCACCCATGGTTTCCCCAACATGGAACGATTACAACAGAGGAGATGCCAGTTGATGACTCTCCATTTTTTGCAGATAAGTCTATAAGCCATCTTGACTAGTCACTGATGTGTTCAATATATTGTTGAATCTTCATATTTATGTAGTCTGATATGACAATCCTCCAGTACCTGAAGGCAGTCATCATGTCCCTTCTAAGTGTTTTCTTCTATAGACTAAAGACCCTCAGTTCCTTAAGTGGGTGCTAGTCATGGCACCCATCTGAAGCCCTTGATTTTTCTGGTTGCTCTTCAACTTGGCAATGCTCTTCCTAAAATTACAACACTCAGACCTGAACATAATTCTCTCTATGTGTCTTATAAGGGCAGAGTATATCCAACTTTGTTTTCAAAACTAGACCTGTGGTATCAGAGTTATAGGAACCACCAGTATGGAAAATTAGTCCTAGCATTGCCTGAAGCAATGAGAGGTTAAGTAACTTGCCTAGAATCACACAATCCAATATTTGGATAAGTAGCTAATACTTTCAGTTCTCATCGTGATGTTTTGTATTATGTATATATCTAATAGATGTTATCATCCATGTGGAAATGCTCTCCACTGTACCCTACAAGCCTTCTCTCCTTGTGTGATTCTTGGCCCTGTGCTTCTGTAGAGGCTCTGTCCAACACACTGGAGAGTTTCCCTTAGGTCTTTTAATATAACACATTATACACAAAATAGTATTTAATGTTTTCATTGTTTATTATATAATATTTGTTATTTATAAACATCAATTATTTAATATTTAACACATCATAAATGAAATAACATAATATTTAATATTTCCAAATGTGAGTTAGCTTGCTTACCTTCTCCTATTCCATTCTAGTTTCAATTGTCAGTGTCTGTCCATTCACAGACCATTCTTATAAAGAACTTATAGATGAGAACCCATAAACAAGTAATTTCTGAAGTTTCCTGTTTCTTTTTTTTGTAATAACACTATCTGTGCTCATTTTAATTTTTTAGAACCTTCTCCTTTTCAAAATACCATTAATATATATCCCTAACTGTCTTTAAACTTGTGCCATAAAACAAGTTTCTCCTGTATGTAGTTGGCCAGGTACAGCTACCCCTCATCTTATCAACAGCCAATTTTTACTGGGGCACAAGCCAGAATTCTTCCACCTCTCCCCTTCCCAAGTCAGGTAGAAAACAGAAACCAGGATTTTGTATGGACTTTGGAGATTAAAGTGTTTAGTGTTCAAATCTGGGGCTTCCACTGTCATTGGTGATGAGAATGGATAAGCTTAGGAACATCAACATATCTGTTGAATTCCTTGTCTATTACCTGTCCTATTTTCAGTAGTAGTTATGAAGGGTCTTGGGATGGGCTTAGTTGAGTCTTGAGTCAAAGTTTCCTACAGACTCATTTTATCTCCCCCTGCTTTTCACTATTCTGTGAGCTGACGTTGCTCCTACTCATCCCTCTAGAATGTTTTATAAACCAGCTTGTATTTTAAATCAATATTGTTCTTTACTACTGTCTTGGCAAAAAGATCAAGTGTTTGCCACACCTAATTTTTTAGTTGGTTTTTTTTGTTGTTATTGTTTATACCCAATATGAGCACTGCAAGGGGAAGTGACCAAATGCTCTATGAAATAGTGTTACTTTTTACCTTCAGATACATGATGAAACCAATTCCTCCAACACCTGTCTTTGTCTTTTTGGAAGAGGTGATCATCATAAGTATAAACCATGGAAATGGGTGACAGAGCCCCATGTGCCAGCATCTCTGGGAGAGATGAAGAAGGTAGAGATAAAGAACTAGAAAAATTCTACAGACAAAATTGGCAAAATAACAATAATTATTCCTCACTTGGTGTCCAACCTGCTCGAGACGGACTTTTATGTATTTAATTAGATTGGTCCTTGGATAGCAAACACATTTTGTTGTTAGATTTATGCTCGAAATCTTTCCAAATTGGTATGGAACATACCAGAAAGATGTTGCACTCTGGTTTTGTAGTTCTTGAGAACCATAGTCACCCTTCTGCAATGATGGTGCCTAGGAGCCAATTTTGAGGAAAGTCTATGATGCAGACCTCAATCAATGCAGATCAGTAACTGCCCTACAACTTAGAATTTTTGGAAACAGTCTAGCTCAATGAGAGATTAAATGATGTGTCTGGGGCCACAGAGCCTCTCTATCAAAGGTGACACTTGAACCCTGGAACTTAGGAGTAGGGTCACAATCTATTATGACATATTATTCCCTCTCGAAATAAAATTATGCCATTTATACCACTTAAGAGGGAAAGGAAGGGGGCAGCTAGGTGGTTCAGTGGATAGGGTACCAGCCCTGGAGTCAGGAGGACCTAAGTTCAAATCCAACCTCAGACACTTGATGCTTACAAGCTATGTGACCCTGGGCAAGTCCCTTAACCCCAATTGCCTCACCAAAAAAAAAGTGAAAGGAAAATAAAAATGAGCCGGCAGCTTTTCCCATTTCAGTACACTGATGTACTCTATTGATAACTAATACTATCTCTAAGAGATAATATCAGTATTTAATAAAAGAGAAATTAGGACTTTAAAGCATAGTTATTCACTTAAAAGAAATCTTTGGAATTATAGAGCTGGAAGGGATCTCAAAAGCAATCATCAAAAACCAAGTAGCACTCCCATCATTTTACAGACAAATAAACTGATGCTGAGTGTGAGGTTTAGTGAATTGTCAAGTTTACACAGGCAGCAAATAGTGGAACTGGTATTCACCACGTATTCAGAGCCCAAATTCAGTGCTCTTTCGGCAATGCCTCACCACATTTTCCAGTTCTCAGTCTCCTTCTAATTAAACAGTAAACCTTTCATGTGAAAATATGGGCATATTTGAAATGTTACAAGCTTTTTTTTTTAATACTTGTAATCCATCATCCCCTTTGAATCTGCTCTAATTGACTTAGAGTTACTCTAATTCCTTGACTTTCTTGCTGCTAAAAATTGAAATAATTTGACAAGTATTAGTAACTCATTGCTAAAATGCCTACAGAGTTAGTTCCTTAATTACTAAACCATTGAAAATATGTATTTTTTTGCACAGGTCTATAAGGAATAAATGAGATGATGCATGAAACATTCATTTTTGAAATTTAAATCAATATATAAAGTTCAATCATTATTATAATTCTTTGCCACAGAAGATTTTTTTAATGATACCTTAGATTTTTTGCATAGTGATAGTATTAGTATCTGGTTAAAAGAATGAAGGATAGTCTGCCTTCACCCCTCAACAAGCTCAATAGCTCAGGTACAATGTTTCCTATAAGGTCTTTATGCCATGCAACCCTAGCAAATAGATATCAGTGATGGGAGACTTTGAAATGATCTGTTTTTGAAGATGGCTTTTAATCTACTATTTCTGTTCTGTAGTTTTGGACACTATGTGGAAATGCGCTGACTGCAAAAAGAGGAATATTTGGCAAAACAGGGGATCTACAGACGATCCTTTGCCTCGCGTGTGCCAAAGAAGATGTTACCTACTCCGGTGCTCTAAATGGTGATATCTATGTCTGGAAAGGGCTAAACTTAGTCCGCACAATTCAAGGAGCTCATAGTGTAAGTGTTACAATGAGGGGATTAGGGGATATCTTGGGAAATCATAAAAGACTCAACCTATGTATTTTTGATCCACTCCTTAGGACTACACTGGCCTCAATTAGCACTCAACATGAATTAAAGAAGCATTAAAATGAAGGATTAGGTTTACAATTGAACGCCTGTTATGTCTCATGACCCTTTCCCAAGTAACAGAGGAAAAAATGCACTTCAAGATCACAACAACTTAAATGACATTCTCTGGAGCTAGTGATCTTATAATCAGTATTATTAATCAGTAATACCTTTTGTAAAATACTAGGCTTTTGTTATTTATAATTCTTTTATTAGTTACATTTTATTTCAGTAATTAATCTTACTGTAAAATAAGATCCACAGCTTTTTAGGCAGCTACAAGGTGAAATGGATAGAGCACTGGACTTGGAGTCAGGAAGACGTGAGTTCAAGCCAGCCTCAGACACTTACTAACCATGTGGCCTTGGACAGGTCACTTAACTTTTGTCTGCCTCAATTTCCTCATCTGTAAAATGAGGACCATAGTAGCGCCTACCTCCCAGGGTGTGTGAGGATCAAAATTAGACAATATTTGTAAAGCACTTTAAAAATCTTAAAGTGCTATTATTTCTTATTATTTCATTTTGACCTTAGTGATGTTCACTTTGAATACACTGGAAATTTAGATGAGTAGATTTTTCACTATATCATGTGTCATGTAAGTTCTTAATGCTTATACAGACAAAATCAATGCAGCCCTTTCTTTTAATAGGCTAGAAATAGGAGGATAGCACTGTCTCACCATTCTGATCTCTTTTGTCAAGAAAATAGTTAACCTCCAAATCATGAATATTAGATTATTTAATTTATTATGATCACAGTTGCTAACATAGTAAGTGCTTAATTGATGAATATCAGGGAAAGAAAACTAGAGAAAAAATATGGAAGGAAAAACCCTTTGAAAAAAGTCTGTAGTGAACAGAAATTTTTTTAAATGCTTAGTCCAAACTTATGAGATGTTATTGTCCCCTGAAAGATTTCATATTGTCCTTCACTAACACATAGCCTTGAAAATGAAGAGAATGTACTGTTTGAAAAGCCCAGTTCTAGTAACACACAAAAAAAATTGGTCTATGTTGACATTAAGATTTTGTTTTCTATGTCATGGACCAATCTTCTCATTTTCTAAGTCCTCCACATGATCTTCCATCTGCAAATACTATTAAGGAAGGTGCCTTCATTTGCTCAAGAGGCCAGACCAGGGGTGGGGAACCTACATCCTTGAAGCCACATGTGGCCTTCTAGGTCCTTGGGTGTGGTCTTCTAGGTTCTTGGATTTGGCCTTTTGACTGAGTCCAAGTTTTATAGAACAAATCCTTTTATTAAGGGGATTTATTCTGCGAAGTTTGGATTCAGCCAAAGGGCCACCCACACTTGAGGACCTAGAGAACCAAATGTGACCTTGATCCCCACCCCTGGGTCAGACATTTTCCTTTTGAATTCACAAAAATATCCGCAAGTAGAATGAGCCATATGTAGCATAATATGATGCCACCTTACTTTGGTGGAACTCTTAAACATGCTGAAGAAAACAATGTGAAAAACATGGTGATATGTACATTGTGAAGCTGCTTCATGAGTGAAGCCCCCCCCCCAAAAAAAAAACACCAGCATAAGACTGTTATTGATGTAGGTTTGATCATGCCCTAGAAAATACAATTCATTCTTTCAGTTCCGATTTGATTCCAAGTGATATCTGATTGAACTTCTTTAATCATATCTCATTTTGTACTCATTTGTTTTTGCTTGATTCTTTTGGGTAGTAATTTATTTGTGTTCCATGATTGACTTAATGTTCTTTATAAAAGTAATTCATAACCACTGAGTAGTCACTATTTCCAAATTTGCTTTAGTTGTGATAGTACTGCAGAATGTTGGTGATAATATGCTTTCAAGTATTAAAATTGGAAAGGATTGATTCAAATAATGTAGATTCTCTAATTTGTTTGCTTAGATCATTTTTTCAGTTGGGGAATATTTCCTTCCCAAACAAAGTTTTCTAAGAAAACAAAATATCTAGACCTACTAACAGTTGACTAGAATGAATGTTTCCTTTGTCTAATGATAAAAAGATATGTAGAGCCCTTTTCCAGAAGGAGTGAATTGCTGACAGTCACATTATTGAATTAACAGGCTGGAATCTTTAGCATGTATGCCTGTGATGAGGGCTTTGCCACTGGTGGTCGAGATGGGTGCATACGATTATGGGATATTGACTTCAAACCAATAACCAAAATTGATCTCAGGGAAACTGAGCAAGGATACAAAGGTAATACATGAAATATTATTTATCAACAAATTATGAGGTGTTAAATAGCATAAAGTTAAAGTGTATAACCTATTAATAAGTATGACATAACTTACCTTTCAGCTAAAGTGATTTATAGTTTATTTGATTGTACGATATCCTTAATAATCTATAGCACAAAGCAGTTGACACTTTTCCAATTTTTTAAAGATTTTAGTTCATTTAGGCTAGATTCACTGATAAAAAATAGCTCGGGGGTTGAATGATTCATTGACATGCTCTGTAACTTGTTTTGTCCTATTTAAAAATGCTCTCCAGAATTGCAGATCTCATCCAAGCCCAAAGGATAGGGCTGTTTTGCTTGCATTCACATGTGACACCCCTAACCCTGAGATCTTGGAAAAGACAAAACCAAATCTTAATACTAAGCCATCTCTGAACGGGGGCAGTCCCACATTGGAGACTTCTTCACAAAACCAGTGGAGCCAGGCTTTCTAAGTGAGATGTACCTACAGAGTCTATCCCATAGAGCAGATCCTGGATCCAGCCTGCTACCAATCATAATAATTATCTAGTAGTGAGCTAAACCTTAGTTAGTTCTGGCAGGGACCATATAGAGAGAAGCATCATGGTATAGTCCCATGTGATCTGACTGTTTGTCTCTCTTCTCTTCCTATGTTCTACCTGCTCTCTAGAAAACAATCAGTACCTGGTGATGGGAAAATAGGGAGATGAGGAGGAAGGCAGGTGGTACAAGTGGTGGGACTACAACATGGAGGAGAGGGAAGACAGAGTGATGCCTTTAGACTGCTGATTCTGGTTTATGGTTCTTGGAGAAAATGCTATAACTCACAGGTGTGATAAGGCTGGATTCAGGGATTCTCTTAGTCCCAGGTTTCACTATAAAATCAAAGCAAAAGTATATGTATTCAAGTTTGTTGAATTTGAGAGAGAAAAGGGAAAAAAGTAACTGAAATTCACAACCTGAACTGGGAGTGGGGATTCAAAACTAGGGCTTTGCTGACCCTCTCCTCAGGCTCTCAGCCCTGGCCAGCTGACCAGTGCCCTGGAAGGCCCTGTCATGGTCCTGAGGCTGTCATATACCTCCCTTGGGGACATGTTCCCCTACTCTCCCTGAGACCTAGTACAGAGGATTGCACAGAATAACACTTGCTAAGTAAACATTTTAAATGATTATGGTAACAATTGATATGTTTCTTCTCAAATAAAGAATTTACCCTTCTCTCACTATAATCATAAGAGGCACCCCCAGCTCTGAGTAAGGATGTGCAGAGCTATCCCCATATCATTCTAATTAGAACTTTGGAGTGAACTCCATTTCTCTGTCCTTGGTACTGCCCATGCTCTGTGGTTAGCCACTTCCTCCCTCCTGCCCCTCTGTTCCTCATGATTCAGAACTACCTTCTGCCTAGAGGAGAACCTTTTCCTTTTGTTCCATTTCCCACACTCCCTCTCTATCTAGCTTAGCTCTAACCCTCCTCCCATCTTTTATGCCCTCCTTTCCCATTGTGACCCCCAAACACTCCTTTTCTCAGGCTAGTCCACATCAAATATACATTATAAAAGATAAAGCTTTGCTGCAGAAAATTTAAGCAAACCTAAACACCTCTTCACTATTTGAATGAGAGCTGATGCTTCATGTATGGATCCTAGCAGGGTAGAATTTGAGAGCCCAAAAGGGCCTTAGCAAGCATGTAGTTCAATATTTCTCAGCCCGTGAGCCACAGACCCCTAGAGTCCAAAGCATTATTGCAAGGGTTCTTCATTTCATTAATGCATGGAACATTGCCATTTTGAACTTGGTCTAGTTCCAACAAAATATTCAGTGTGATGAATTGGTCTTGTATGTACAGCTTAATACTATTGATGCTTTATTTGTGCCTAACAGGAAAATTTTTCAGTCCAATCAATATGCAAATACACATTCAGATTAAATGGAATAATATGCCTCATTCATATGTGTGACTACTTTTCAAATATATGTTGATGCTCTTATGATTTATGAGCTTTTAATTAATTTAAAATATATTTGATTCAGGGTAGCTTTTTGTCATTATATGTCTTCTTAGAAAGTAGGACAACTATCATGGAGGGGTATCTAAAAAGAGAACTTCCCATTTGAAAGAGTTGGGGAACCATTGATCTAGCCCAAACCTTTCATTTTACATACATGGCAACTGAGATTTAGACAATTAAAGCAACTTGCCAAGATCTCTCAGGTAGTCATTGATAAAGCCAAGATTTAGACTCAGCTCCTCTAATTCCAAATCCAGTTTTCTTAATGCTTTTGTGCTTTTAAGAATTTTTTGATACAGTTCATGTTTCTTTCATATTTTGCCAATAGTGCAATGATGACTCATGAGTACATTTCAAGAAAATATACCCTAATGATGCATTTTTTTCTCCTACCTAATTAATTTCTAATGTACTCAGCTAATTTCAGTACCTCTTCTAAACAAATTAGAAGAAATAATTCAAAGTGGGCAAGTCCCAATTCCTATTACTGGACTCTAAAAGTTTTAATAATCCATTGAATTATACAGCTTTCAAGGAAATAGTTAAGAAGCATTGCTGGTCACCAGCATTGGTAAGCTGGAGCTTTTTCATAAAACTCATATAGATCTCATGTTCTATAGGATAACAAGTCCCTATTCTCTTCCAGGAAGTCTAAAAAGTAAAGCTAGAAATTATAGTCATATTTTTTATACCAAAATTTTGACTCCCAAATAGTACAGCACTGTGGAGGTAATTTTGCATTAGGAGTTGGAAAACGTGGCAGAAATAAGAGATGGACAATCACAGTAGTCCTGAATGGACAAGCAAATGGCACACTCGTCAACAGGCAGATGCCGTTGCAGTTTGATGACAGAAGTGATCAAGTGGTAGAGAAGGTTTTAGGAAAAAGAGAGTAGAGATATAATAGAGACAGTGGGAGACAGAGGTTGTGGAAAATGGAGGGGAGGTAGCAGTTTTACTCTCATGATAATATCTTGACCTCAGAGGCAAAACTAGAATTGAGAGAAAGTTACAAAGAGAAAAGGAAAAAAAAACTTCTTAACAATGAGAGCTACCCAAAATGGAATGGGCTTCCTCGAGGGGCAATGTGTTAACTCCTAACTTGGGCCTTCAAACAAGGCTGTAGGACCATTTAGAGAGTGTATGGTATAGGAGATCCTTATTCATGTATGGACTGGACAGCATTGCCTCTGAGGCCTGTTCTGACTCTTAAGATTCTGTGCTTCTGTGAAAATAGGGGTGAGTGAAAATATTAAGTGAATACAATTTTGTGCTATTTAGCCCAAAGCTATTTTTTCCTTCTGGTCTTTTTTATTTTGTTTGCCTACAGCACAAGAAAATAGATCAGCAATTGTGTTGAGCCAAAAGATTCCATGAGATTGTCCTAAGGGTTGGACACTAGACTAAAAAAGCAGGCTTCAGACATCATTTCTATCATCAGCAAAAATATGACAAGCAGCTATTATGCACTGAGGACTTTATTTCCAGGGATATCATGGGTTTACTTTGGGGGCAGGGGGAAGGGAACCTTAAAATGGCAAGTTATTAGGTCCATGATCACCAGGATATCTGAAGCACTAATATACCACATCTCTGTGCCAGACTTGCCATGCATTTACCAGAGGCCTCATCTATTTCCTCTTTCTATCCAGGTAGACAGAATTGTATGTGTATTGTGGTGGTTCTATTATGATGTTTTTTTCTTTCTCTGTTCATTTTAACAGAAATGTTTTCCACAATGTTTCCATGTTCTAGTCTCAGAATTTCTTCACATGAAGCTATTTTCTTATTATCCAATGCTACTCAACTACTCTCTTTCTCCCCCACCACCTACCCTTACTAATCCTGTTTCTTTTGAATAAGATAGATTCTTCCAGAGGCATGTTCCAGTTATGGGTCTCATGCCACCAAGTCTCAGTGATACTGAGATGATGGTCAAAGTTGCCTCTTTGAATTGGAATTTCTGATCTTTCTTGCTGCTCACTACCCATTCTTTTTGCATTTGTGCATAGATGTCTTAGGTTATGAGTTTTATTGTTGATTCCTTTCTTGGATTTCATTCCATATGAATTTCTAGATATCTTTCTTGCCATTCTTCCTGCCTTAATTAGCTAATCTCTGTGGTTATCTAGCATGATAGATATGTATAGGCAGTTTTTTTCCTTCTTTCCCTTCCCTCCAACACTTTCTATTTAAAACCCTTTTGGTTAAATTTGCAAGACTCTAGGTAAATATCTTCTTACTAGCCCTCCTTAGATGCATTCTCTTTCTAGACGGGAAGTCTCCATTTTCATCTTTTAAGCTTAGGTCTGGAAATCTAAATTGCATTCTCAATGACTATCTTCTTAACCTGAGGTTCACCTCTTAAGCCTTCCTCATTTCAATTCTTTACCTTTGACGGGCATCAGTGATAAAAATGCCATCTGTGCCCCTCAAGTGTTCTATTTGTTGCCTAACACTTTGTAATCTTTAGCAGTGCTCTCTACATTTCCCATCTGGCCAAATCATTTATGCTCAGGTGAATCACCAAAAGTAGGTAGTAGCCATCTGTTCTGATAAACTTCGGAAGGTTCTCTGCCAAGTCTTGAATATGTGCTCTGGGAAGATGGCATTCCACTCTATTGTCATCAGATCTGCAAAACATTGCCTCCATACCCCTCGGCAGAGAATCTCCAACCATCACTACTTTCCTCTTCTTCCTCTGATAATTGCTCATCTGTCGACCCTCCTCATACTCCTTGGAAGAGAAGTAACTACTTCCTCCTCAGGAGGTATAGGTTCCCCTTTTCAGGAAGAGCCTAATAGCTGTTGCTAAGCTCCAAGTGTGCAGTGAAGTCTTCTCTTCTTTCTCCTCTATGTCACATTCTTCCAACATCTATCCTCTTGACATGTGTCAGAATTTCCCTCTACTTTTTCCAAATCCTTTTTTTCTTTTTGTATTGAACCCCTTCCATTTTGTAATGAATATTTCTTTTTCCATGATAATCTGGAGAGTGTAAAATTATTTCTGAGGCCTTTTAGCTTTCTTTCTTAGAGAGGCTAGTATGTTGAGCATATTCACTAGTAAGTTGGCTATGGCAGAAATTTAAAAATATGGACCCTATGCATGCCTCTGTGAGCTCCTCCGGGCTTTTCAGGTTTTCTAAAAGACCTTTTTCCTAGAAGCCACCCTGACAAACACAAATGCTGATGTATTGCTTTGGGCGGTTCTCCAACTTCTAAACAGAGTAACTCATTATTAGAATCTTCTCCCCTTATTAGGTCTTTGCCAACCACATTTGATTTTCTTTCTCTTGTCTTACTTTTGCTTATGAACATCTTCCCTTATCTTACTTGTCTTAACAATGATGTTCTTCTCCTTGATACCTTTCTCTTTCTTTTCCTCTTCTTTGAGTCCTTCTTTTCCTTCTCCTTGTTTTCAATTCTTTCTGCTTGAGTACTCCTTTTTTGTCCTTGAATCTTTTTCTTTTGGTTCCAGTGTTTCTCCTTAGATCAACCCTTTCTCCTCTAGTTTGATATTCCTAAATTTCTCCTTTGGGCCTACAAAATTTCCACTCCTCAAATTCAATCTTTGGCCTTCTTCAGAATTCCAGAGCCCTCTGAGTTTCAATTTACAATTGGGTAGGTAGGTAGTATAGTGAATGTATCAAGTGCTGGGACTGGAAGTCAGGAAAATACTGAGTTCCAGATTCTGGCTTAGACACTTAGTAGCTGTGTGATCCTGGGTAAATAATTTAAACTCTCAGTTCCCCATCTGTAAATTGAAGATCAATTAGTACTATTCAAATAGTGCCTATGTTACAGAATTGTTGCTTGCCTACAACGTGGCAGTTGCTGTGCTAAGCACACATGGTGTCTCAACTGATCCTCACAGCAATTCTGGGAAGCAGTTGTTATTATTATCCCCGATTCACAGTTGAAGAAACTGAGGCAGACAGAGGTTAAGTGGCTTGCCCAGGATCATACAGTAAGTGTCTGAGACCAAATTTGAGCTTCCTGACTCCAGGCCTAGCAGTCTATCTACTATACCACTTAGCTGCCTTTAGGCCTTGATATGAAGATAAAATGAGGAAATACATGTAAATTGCTTTATAAATCCCTTTAAAAGGGTTATATAAATACTAGCTACTTCTCTTGATTCTTCTTTTGCTTTTTTGATTCAAGTCTTTCTTTCATCCACTTTCCTATTGAAGCCAGAAGTAGAATAGTAAGCAACTGGCAGTCATTGAAAAGTCTCAAGCAGAGGAGTGACCAGACCAGAGTTATTCATCAGAAAAATGTCATGAAGAATAGAGTAAAGGAAGAAGAAACTGGCAACAGGAAGACAGGCCAGGAAGCTTTTGCAATGGGCCAGGTGAGAGGCAATGAAGGACTGTACTAAAGTGGTGTCAATGGGAGTAGAAAGTAAGGAATGAATGTGAGAGTTCTTGCAGACAAAAAATCAAAACACCTTGGAAACTGATTGCGAAGAAAAAGTAAAAAACGCCAAAGTTTCAAATATGAGACATTGGATCAATGGTGACAAGAGTGGAACTAGCAATATCAGAAGAAGGAACAGATTTGGAGGGAAGATTGTAAGCTCAATTTTAAGGTCCTGTAGGCAATTGGAAATGTGGGTCTGGAGCTCAAAAGAGAACCCCAGACTAGTGAGAGAGATTTGGGAGTCATCAAAGGGAAGGGAGTGTAAGTCATGTGAATGAATGAGATTGGCAAGAGGGAGAATATACAGAAAAGAGGTATGAGGACAGAACTCAGGGAACATTAAGAGGCCAAAAAGAAGGTAACAAACTAGTGAAGGAGATATAAAGGGCAGATATGAGACAAATCAGAAAAGTGAGACATCTCTGAAGCCAAGGGGAAAGATAATATCCAGAAGGAGTAAGTGGCCAACAGTATCAAATGCTATCAAAGACTGAAGGAGGATTGGACTGAACAAAAGGCCATTATATCTGACTATTAAGAATCTTTTGTGACCTTGTAGAGATCATGTTTGATAAAATGGTGAGCACAGAAACAATTCACAAGAGGTTGATGAAGGAGTGGGTGATGAGGAAGTGGAATTGAGTTTTTATATTTGTGTAAAGTCATTATGCTAGTGGCTAGACTGGGCCTTGAAACCACATCTCCTGGATCTTAATCTGATAATCTAGATAACAATGGAGTAACAATATTCATCAGATTCTGTTGATAAACACTGCCTTCCAGAAACATATGCATACATCTATTCTTTGTTTCCTTCCTTCCTTTTCATTTTCTTCCTCCCTCACTCCTTCCTCTCTTCCTCCCTCCTTCCTTCTTTTCCTTCCTTCCTTCCTCTCCCCCTCCCTTCCCCTGCCTTCTTTCTTTCCTTCCTTCATTTCTCCTTTCCTTCCTTCCTTTCATATAGACATACCAATATCTCCCCTCTCTTTCACAGCCAAATCCTAGAATATAGAATCTCTTTTGCCTTCATTTCCTTTCCTCTTTATAGTTGTATCTTGATGCTATGTAACTAGGTCTTTTGACCTAATCACTCAAACAAAACTGATTTCTCCAAAAATGCCAAAGATGGTTTAATTGTCAAATTCAATGAGCCCTTCTCAGTCCTCATCTTTCTTGTCCTTCGTGCAGCATCTCACACTGTTGGTCATACTTTCTTCCTAGAGAGTCTCTCCTCTCTGGTTTTCATTGTGCTGCTTTTTCTTGGTTTTCCTCACACTTTTCTTTCTCTCCTCCAGTTCCACCTTCACACAGCTACCAAAGTGATAGTCTCAAGGCACTGCTCTAACCACATCATTCCCCTGCTCAGGAAAGTCCAGTGGCTCTCCTGCCTCTAGGACCAGATACAAACTCCTCTCTTTGACATTTAAAGTCCTTGGCAACCTGGCTACAACTTACCTTGCCGGCTTTTCAGTGCCCTAATTTCTGTATTTTATGGTCCAGCCCAACTGGCCTTCTTCACACAAGTCATTCATTCCACCTCCTGTCTACATGCCTTTGAATGGAATACAGTCCCTCCTCATTGTTACCTCTAAGAATCTCTAGCTTCCCTCAAAATTCAGCTCAGATGCTCCCTCCTACATGAGGCCTTTCATGATCCTCCCTAGCTGCACGTGTCTTCCCCCTACGTTAAAACAATCCCTTGTATTTATGTTTTATATATACATATATAACACACATATACATTATATATATGTTAATATATACTTTATTTCTACACATTTTTTCTCTCAACAGAATGCAAGCTCCTTGAGGGTCAGGGCTGTTTCATTTTGTCTTGGTATCTTAGGGCACATAGTAGGTTCTTAGTACATGCTTATCGATTAATGCCTTGTGTTCTTTATTCGTCCTTCTCAAGGCATTATTCATTTTGCTTCTTTATTTTATCTCTTTTCTTTCCCTACAATCTTCTGGGACTTGTATGGATATTAAAAATATATAATATAATCCCTGCTCAAGGAGAACTCATATAAAAAGAAGATAAAAGAGATACATTCCATTATTCTTCCTCTCCATTGCAATGACTCTCTCACTATGTGACTGTTTCTCCCCCATCCCATTTTGTCTCTAAAGTTTTTTTCCCTGCCTTGCCTGCCATTTCCCCTTATGTCATGCCTTCCTGTACAAGTATTTCATATTGTAGATAAATGAATCCACAATCTTGACCTCAGTGGTCTTGGAGCAGCGAATGCCAGAGCCAATGCCCCAGAAAACTGTTCTGCTCTGAAACAGCAAGGAGCTGCCTGCAAGCACAATGTAGGCTCTAGAGTGATGTGAGGTGTTCAGTGAAAAAACACATATGGTGTGATGTTGTATTTCAGAGATAAACAAAGTGGGAAGTGGTGTCAGATGAGTAAAAGGCTGACTGACGAGCTCTTCTTTGGAACAACTCATTTCTAAAGGCTCTGTGACAGGCTTTGGTAAATAAACTGTACCTGCTTGATCCTACTGGTTTGATTCTGAATAATGCTATTCTTTTTTGAAGATGATACTGATGGCAGTCACCATATCCCCCCCACCTCAATTTAATTCATTTGCCATTTATTAACCACCTACTGTGTGCAAAAGCACTATGCTAATGTATGGGGATCCAAAGTCAAAAAGCAAAATTGTCCTTGACCTCAGGGAGCTTACATTCTATTATGGGGACATGAAGTAGGCAAATAACGAAAAGCAAAGTGTATACACATAATACAAAGTCATATCCAGAGGGAAAGGTAACTTGGGGGCTCAGGAAAGGTCTCATGCTGAATTGGCAGCTGACTTGCAGCTTGCAGTAAGGTAGGGATTTTTATGGTGGAAGTGAGGAGGGAGTGCTGAGATATGGGGGCATATCTGTGCCCCAGGCATGGAGGTGGAAGACGGGATGTCATGTGTGGGAAATAGCTGTGAAGAACAATCTGTAAGAACTGTACAAACACAGAGCTGTAAGAACACAGAGAGCATGTGAAGGGGAGTAAAATGAAATAATACCAGAAAGATAGGTGGGAGACAGATTCTGGCTTGCCTTAAATGCCAAGCTGAGATTTTATATTTTAGACTCAATAGACAATGGAAGACTCTTGAGTAAGGGAATGATGTGAAGATAAATATATACGTAATTTCTAGAGTGAGAAGGTACTAACAAACGGGGTGGCAATAGGGGAGTTAGGAACAGCCTTGTGTAGGAAATGGTATTTGAGCTGAGCCTAGAAGGAAGCTGGGAATTCTAAGAGGTAAAGAGGAGGAGAGGCATTTCAGGCATAGGAGGGGTGGGGGGAGGCCGGGCAACCTTCTAGCAGAAGGTGAGATTTGTGCTGAATCCTGAAGGAAGCCAGGAGACAGAGAAGAGAAGGGAGAACATTCCAGGCATGGGAGACAGACAGTCAGGAGGCATGGAGTCAGAGGTGGAGTATTGAGTGTGAACCAGAAGGTCAGTCCTCCTGGATCAAAAAGTATATGGAGGGAGATGTGACCTTGTGAGATAGGCCAGGTAAGAAGTAGTCCAGTTTGTCTAGAATGTAAAGTGTTTGAGGAGGAGTAATGTGAAATGCCCAGAAAGGCAGTATGGAACTAGATTGTCCATGGCTATCATAAAAATAAAGAGTATTTATTTTCTCCTGGAGGTGACAGGGAGCCATTTAAGTTACTTGAGCAGGAGAGTGACAGTTAAACTGATACATTAAGATTATTTTGACAGTGATGTGGATGATAGTTTGAAGAGGGGAGAAATGTATTTTAAAAGGGGGGGAGAAGGAGATCAGGAAGGGAGTTAGGGAGTTACTGCAATTAATCAGGAGAGAAGTGAAGGTGTGAACCAGGGTCGTGATTGTATGAGTGGACAAAAGAAAACAGATATAAGAGATCTTTGAGGGTTAGAATGAATGAAACTTTGCCAATATTTGGATATGGGGAATGAGAGAGGGTGGAGGTGAACTTGAGGTTTTAACCTTGATTGATTTTTGGAAGAATGCTAGTGCCCTAAAAAGAAATTGAGAAATTACTAGGAAAGGTCAATTTAATAGGAAATATAATGAGCTCCCTTTTACTCAGCTTGAATTTGAGATGTGTCTTGTTGGAGATGTTTAGTGGGCCTTTGGTGAATATGAGACTCAGGAGAGAGATGAAGAACTAGAAATGTAGATTTTGGAGTTATCTGAATAGAGATGTATCATTGAACCCAGAGGAGGCGACAAGAACAGCAATAGTGAAAATGGAGAGAAAAGTGAAAAAACTGGAAGAAACTCTGAGCTACACCCACAATTAGGGACTGGGACTTAGATGAGGATCCCTTGAAGGTGACTTAGAAGGCAAGTAGGTGTGAGAATAATCAGCTGAGAAGAGAGTCAGGAAAGCTATGGAAGGAGTACCCAGGAGGAGGAACTTTTCAAGAGTGTCAAGAAGGAGGAGGACTGAGGGCTGTTGGATATAGCTATTAAGTAATCATTGATACTAACCAGGGCATGAGGCAGCTATGGTGGATGGGGTTCCAGGCCTGCAGTCAGAAAGACCCACGTTCAAATCTGGCCCCAAATACTTACTAGCTATGTGACCCTGGGCAAGTCACTTAACTCTATTTGCCTCCATTTCCTCACCTGTAAAATGAGCTGGAGAAGGGAAAGACAAACCATGACAACTGGAAAACAATTAAACAAATGACAACCGGAAAACAATTAAACAGCAACAAATCGTCAATAACTCTGGAGAAACCACTTTTAGTAGTGATGGAATTGGGAGCCAGAACTGAAGCAGATAAAAAGTGAGCAAGAGGTGAGAAGGTCTACACAGGCCCAAAAACCAGCGGTCATGGCCAGTTCACATTATGACTACCCTTTGTTTAGTTTGTGGTTATTCTTTCATCTGAGGCTGGTAGTGTTTCTAAGACTTCATCTTGCTGTACATCAACTTGAAGTTGTACTTCAGGGTTCCTTTAAAGTATTTCTTTTGCTTGCACTTGAACTCTGCCAGAGTAGGAACTGTCCATACCTTTCTTCACATCTCCATGTTTAGCCCTGGGCCTGGCCCTCAGAATATGCTTAACAAATGCTCAGAGATTGACTTCCTGATGGATTGCTCCCGTTCTCAGTTGTCTCCTTTAAGCTCCCCACAGTGCAGCAGGCTTGGTCGACTTGCTCATTCATCCATTTTAAGCATGGCAAAGTCATTACAATAAAGTCCTTAATTATTGATAGGCTGTCCTCGTGGCAATCCTGACTTACTATTTAAATTTAAGCTTGAGTTAGACTCATGCTGATGGAACCTCTTAAGAAACTGGATAGCAATATTTGCAGGAGGTCAATATTGGCTCTGTAGAAGGTCACACGAGCATTGCTACATAGGCTTTCAGTTTGGGCTGGAACTTGATGATCTATTGATGACAAACACGCTTAATTCAGGTCAGCTCAATTCAACAAGCATTTTATTGAACCACCTTCTCTGTGCCTAGCACTACCTTTTATTTACCCCATCTAGAAGAAAATGATGTGCAACAGTAACGTCTGCTACAGAGAAATGTGACTGGTATATAGAAGATTGATTGGGTTCTGTCCAGGAACTTCAGGCAGCTCCCACAGTAAATCAGCAGATCATTGTATTAATGCAGGGGTAGGCAAACACATGGGATGATTGTAAGTGGCAGGGTCAGGGTGAAATTACAAAGTAGGCAAAAGTCATCTCTGGCGCCCTCTAGCGCCCTTCCATTTTACTTTCCCCCCTCATTTCTCCCTGGTACCCTCCACAGCCACCTTTACTCTCTTAGCTGCTGTCCTAGGGATGCTTCTCTTGTGCTTTCCTTGGTGTCTGGTGGGGGTGGAGGGGTTGGAGGGGATCCTTGAGGAGGAATTTTCTCTGCCCCCTCATGTAGGCAACTTCTGAATAACTTATAATCTTAGAGAGTTGCCTAGAACAATGAAAGGTTAAGTGACTTGCCCAACGTCACGTAGCTAATATGTGTCAGAAACAGGATTTGAACTCAGGTCTTCTAGGCTCAGAGACTTTCTCTTTTTCCATTATGCTAGGTTAAGTGATGCTGCCTCCTTATAGTTATGATCTAATTATTCCTTAAGTGTTACTGGTACCTAAGGTATTAGCAGGCAAACAAGGGCTTAAGGCGTATCTCACCCATAACCCCCATCTCCCTACTGTTGTTGCTGTTGTTCAGTCATTTAAGATACTGAGAGATTTGCCATTTCCTTCTCCAGCTCATTTTACAGATGAGGAAACTGATGTCAATAGGGTTAAGTGACTCTACCAGGGTCACACAGCTAGTAAACATCTGAGGCTAGATTTGAACTCAGGGAAATGAGTCTTCCTGACTCTAGACCTGGCACTCTATCCACTGCGCCACCTAGTGGCCCCTTCTTAGAGATTAGTTGCATTGAAAAGGGAACTCCATTTTTAAAGCTTGCCCTTCCTTCCTCTGTGCTTGCTGCTAAAGGAGAAGGAGCATCTCCTTGGATGCACTGCCTGTGCCTCTGGCATAATCCTCCTCAACGGATGCTGTTTAGGCTAGGAAATAGGAGACTTATGGGGCGGCTAGGTGAATAGAGCGCCAGCCCTGGAGTCAGGATGACCTGAGTTCAAATCTGGCCTCAGACACTTAACACAAAACTAGCCGTGTGACCTTGAGCAAGTCATTTAACCCCAATTGCCCTCCAAAAAGCAAAAGAGAGAGAGAGAGAGAGAGAGAGAGAGAGAGAGAGAGAGAGAG
>NW_027187358.1:20780997-20820601 GCF_028583685.1 Petaurus breviceps papuanus
GAGAGAGAGAGAGAGAGAGAGAGAGAGAAAGAGAGAGAGAGAGAGAGCGAGAGAGAGAGAGAATAGGAGACTGATTTGGGAGTGGAGAGGAGAGATGGTATAATTGCTTTCTTCCAGCATATGAAGGGCAATTGTACCAAAAAGATGTTAGACTGTTCTATTTGGCTCCATAGGGCAAAACTGGGAACAGCAGGTAGAAACTACAAAGAGACCAATGACGTGTTGCCTACACTTTCAGATGAAGTCACTGTAGCATTTATTACTTTTGCTTAACTGTTTGACTTTTCTTTTTTTTTTACAAGAGACCTCTCATGAAATGTGAAGTCTATAAAAGTTTTTTTAACATAAAACCAAAATGAATTAATAAAACTTTTTTTAATGGGCTTTGAAATAAAGAAGAACTTCCTAACAATCAGATCTATGCCCAAAGTGAGCATTTGTTGTCTCAGGATATGGTGGGCTGCCCCTCACTGGAGGTCTTCAAGCAAAGATCAGATGACCCTTTGTTGATGCTATTATCAGAGAGACTGTTTTTGAAGGTCAGGTTGGAATAGATGAGCCCCCTGCCAACTGACTTTCTATGATCCTGTAATTTCTCAAAGCTACTCCCATCAGTTTATGGCATAATACTTCATTCATGTCAAGTGCTGTTCGATATAGAAATCAAATGGTTAATTTCATTAGCCTGAGTTCAGTATAAGAAAAGAAGGATGGTGTGTGGTAACATTTGTGGAATACGCCTTCTTACTCCCAACCCTTATTACTGTTGCAGAGGGTGCTGGGAGTATGGTATGCCTCAGACCCTGCTCTGAGTGGAAGGCAAGGATAGGGGGCTGAAAAGCATTTATTAAGACTTGAAGGATTTAGGAGCTTTCTACAAAAATAAATAAATAAAGGAAGTTGCTCTTTAGCACCATCTGCTGGCTAGCTCTAAATAGCACGGACCAGAACACATTTCCTGAAAAAGAAGTTGGCACGTGGGTTCATGTTAGCAAAGAAATATTTTCCAAGATATGTTGGCACCACATCATTTCAGTGAAGTGTTCTTAAAATGCCTTCAGTTTACACTGCTAAAATATAGGCGGCAGGATGGCGTTTCTAGTGAAATGAAGTTTAAAGTGAGAATCCTCCCTAGCCCAGCGTGCTGCCCTGACACCAAGATAATCCCCCAAATTCCATCTTCTGACTTATAATCAAAAAGGGATTATAAGAAATGAAAATGACCTTGATGAATGTCCCAAGAAATAAAGATTCAGCCCCCATAGAACAAGACACATGGGTTCATGTTGGCAATGAAATAGTTTCATGTTTTATGAAAATACTCAGATTATAAAACTGAACAGTCTGATTTTTTTCTTTTTTCCTCAATATTTGTATACTTCCAAATCAATTCCAAACAATACCTCATCATAGTATAATTTATCATAACAGATACAGGGAGAAGGCAGTCATTTTCCAAAGCAACTATTAGCTTTGCCACACGTCCTCGGAAAAATAGGATTTATATCTTCCTCATTTAATATCAGAATAGTTAAAAATCGATTCACACATATAAAGATGATGTTTTCCAAACCTCTTCAGAATATTAATGCTCACAGAATCTTCTCTAGATTATTTCTATCAGAGAGAGCCTCCTTTAAGACAGGCCAGGTCTGTCTTTCCTCTCCAAAGTTCACGCATGACTTCCTCTGGCATGCCCCTGGGCCAAATGTCTTCCCCCTTCCTTTTTTTTTCAGCTTCCTTGAGGTTCCTTCTGTTCCTTGAGGATTCTTAAGGCTAAGAATTGTTTTTCCTTCTACTTGTATTTGTATTCCCCAATGATTAGCACTGTTCTTGGCACATAATGAGTGCTTAATAAAAGCTAGCATTTATATAGTGCTTAAAGGTTTGCAAAGCACTTTACAATTGTTATCTCATTTGATCTTCACAACAACCATAAGTGCTATTATTGTCCCAATTTTACAGATGAGGAAACTGAGGCACTAAGTGATTTGTCCAGAGTTGTCCAACTAGTTAAGTGTCTGAAGCCAAATCTGAACTCAGGTCTTCCTCACTCTGAGCCTAGCATAATCTTACCTACTGCACCACCTAATTGCCTCTTGCATTTAGAAAGCTACCGCTTAGATTTCAGAGGGGACCATACTAAGGTATTAGAAGAATATAAGTAAATGTGCCAGCACATTAAAACATCTATAGTCCTAATTTGAAACGAATGATAGCAGGCATTCACTAACACCTGAATTAAGCACAGCATTGAATATTGGGTGCTAGAGATGCAAGGACAGAAACAAAACTGTCCCTGTCTGAGAAGAATTTTCATTCTTGGGGTGGCTAGGTGGCGCAGTGAATAGAGCATCAGCCCTGGAGTCAGGAGGACCTGAGCTCAAATCCGGCCTCAGACACTTGACACAATTACTAGCCATGTGACTTTGGATAAGTCACTTAACCCCAATTGCCATCCAAAAAAAGGCCAAAAAAAAAAAGAATTTTTATTCTTTGGGGGTTGAAATCTGATTTCTTGGGACACACATCAAGGTAATTTTGATTACTTATAATCACCTCTTGATTTTAAGTCAGAAGATGAAGAATTTTGTGGGTTGTCTTAGTATCTGGAAGTCTTAAACTGACCAGCATTAGAGCCAGGCAAAGAGGGAGATGACTGTGAGCATGTCAGCATGAATGCAAGTGGGTGGATGAGTGTCTCTGACTAAGGCAGGATAGGGTACATCCTGCTGATTAAGTTAAGTAGGCAATGCAAATGTAACAGTCCTCTGGAAACCTCCCCCTCTCCCCTCACCTCAATGATTACACCGGTTATTTGGCTCATCCACTTACTGTGACTAGGCTGGTTGGCCCACTGGGAGGGGATACTCTGGAATATTCTTTTGGGATCCTGAGTAGAACCAAAGGAATCTGTCTTTGCAGTCTGGAATAAATTTTGTAATCTGAACCTAGAATCCAACCCTAATGAAATTTGGACACTTGGGTGTAAAGAATCTCTGTTTGCCCCTAGATGACAAGGTGAGGTATTAGAAGTTATACATAGAGCAGCAGCTAGGTGGTTAAGAGGGAGGAAGAGAAGGAGGAGAAGGAAGAGGGAGAGGGAAGAAGAGGAGGGGGAAGAGGAGTGGTCATAAAGAGAATCACTCATACTGATAACAAAAGAAACTATTGAATATTTAAAATGGGGTTATATTGAGTACTTGAAATGTGCACATAGTTATATATGAATACATAGTACAAGTACATAGTTAATATAAAGGGAATATCATTAAGGAAATGCTATATGATTTTTGTTAATGCATAGATATAAATATGTATACACATGCATTATCAACACATTCTACCTACCTGAAAAGTCCTCTCTTTTGTCAATGTATAGGAGTCCTCCTTCAAAGACTAACTCTAGTCCAGTCTTCTCTCAGAAGCATTCCCTGCTTACCTGTTCCCAGCAATATCTTCCTTCACAGAACTCCTGCAGTCCATGACATTAGTTTAGCATCGACTATACTATATACTACTTTGATGTTATATCTTTATATGTGTGTAGATATATTATATGTATATTATATATAATATATGGGTATGTACAGTCTTCTGAATTAATACAGTGAAAAAGGCACTGGCTTTTTGTTTGAAAGATTTGTATTTGAATCCTGGGGCTCTCTATGACCTTGGGAAAATCACTTAAACTTTCTAGTTCTCACAAATGTCATATACAATTTAATTAACATTTATTATGTGCCAGGCACTGTGCTGAGTGCTGGGGATACAAATAAGAAAAAGAAACGTGGTCTCAAAGGGAAGACAATGCATCAAAGTAAGCTAGAAAGCAGGGTATGTGGGTAGCAAAGGGAAGGAACCAGAGAGTACCTGGTCTAGGAACATGATGCTCCCTGGAGTTCAAACCAATAAGAGATACTGATGGGAAGTAGAATTGGCTGGAAAGTTCACATGTCATCCCTCAAAAAAGGAAAGTTTTAGGGGGTGTTTAGTGCTCCACTATCCAGCCCTCTAGTCAGAGGTGAGAGGAGGCTAAGGGAGATGACCTGTTGAATATATACAAAAAAATAGATATAGATGTGGATATGGATATTGGTTGTAGATATAGATATACATATGGACATATAGATATAGATATGGATATAGTTATAGATATCAGATGAGGGGATTAGACTAGATAACCTCTGAGACCCCTTCCAGGTCCAGAGCTATGATCTTATGAGCCCATGTCTGAGACTAAAGGACTATGTCTTATATCTATTGGTCTTTCCAGAACTTTTCACAGTGCCCAGTAGATCCTACATACTCGATGAATGTTGATTTTTGTTTCTTGACTAGATGATGATACTGATGATGAAACATAATTAAACATCAATCAATAGTCTCACTTGGTTTGTTGGGATGCATATTCTTTACACTGAAAATTCTGAAGAACAGCGTATTACACTGACATTGTAACAAAATTTTGCAAAGAAATAGACACACAAATGCATTAAAATCGCTTCATAAATTGAGAATATACTTCCTGGCAGTGACTCCACATATATAAGATATACAAGCATTTCTGTCAATAAAATGGCATTAGATTACCTCTCTGGGAGGAGAAGGGAACAAATATTTGTTAAGCACCTTTTATGAACCAGGAACTGTGCTAAGTACTTTACAAATATTATCTCATTTGATCCTCAGACACTGCTTTGGGCATAGCTAAGCCTACTTGGATATCAAGTCCTGCAGACAGCCCTAAATCTTATGATACTTTGTACAAAGCAATATACGATCCTTTGAGAAGGATACAAAGATAAGAGTGGAAAGATCAATGGACTTGAAGACAGAAAAATACAGGTTCAAATCTTGACTTTGTTGTTATCTGGGTGATGTTGAGAAAGTCATGAATCTCGGTGTTTCTTTTTGGTTTTTCCAGTCCCTCCTCCTCTTAGGACTTTCTCAAGGCATCATTTCTCCTCTGTGTACACTCTCATCCCTTTCAAATCTTGAATCTTTAGTGAACCAATTCAACCATACACTATACTTCACTCTTGAATCTCTTACTCTCTTGTCCACATCTTACCAAATGCCAGCATTATACCCACCATGCATCTCCTTTCCTACTCCTGTGCTACTGAACTGAGCTGAAGGACATGCTGTATTTATTAACTGAATACGCCACAAATTTCTGTTATCCAACATCAACTGGACTCTCACTGCTGCAAAAAAATTGTTTTAGTCCTCCCTAATTGATTCCCTACTCCATTCTCTGCAGTGGCTCTTTTCTTTTCTCTCCATAAGCCTCCCACAGCATCCCCCACCATAGCCTCTCTTCTAAAGACCTCACCTCATGCTATATCAAGAAAACACACTCACTATTCCCTTTTCCCTCATCCCACAGTTCCTTGGCATCATCCCTAAGTATTTCCTCCTTAGTGCCTCTTCTCATTAAGGTCAAACCAGGTAGCCATGACTCAGTCTTTCCCATCTTCTCCAACAGATTCCCACCAATATCATCTCACTTCTTTCTCTCTCATCTTCATCAGCATCTTTTGGTTCCTTCCCTGCTCCTAATATGTATAAACATACTCCTTTCTCCTACTCTTAATCCCTCCACCAGATCCTATCATGTCTCTTAACTATCATCCTCTATCTCTCTTCTCTTTCTCAGACAAACTCTTTGGGAAAAAAAAAGAAAGCATCTATTCTTAGGTCCCAACTTCATAGATCACCTGAACTACTCTCTCCCAAGTTATCAGTGATCTCTCTTTTTTTTTTGCTTTGTTTTTTTGGAGGGGGTAGGGCAGAGCAATTGGGGTTAAGTGACTTGCCCCTGGTCACATGTCTCGTAAGTGTGTCAAGTGTCTGAGGCCGGATTTGAACTCAGGTCCTCCTGACTCCAGGGCCAGTGCTCTATTCATTGAGCCACCTACCCACACCTATCAGTGATCTCTTGTAGGTCAGGTCTAACAGCTTTAACTCAGTCCTTTGCAGCAGCATTTGACACTGCTGACCACTCTCCACTCCTGTTTATTCACTCCTGTCTAGGTTTTTCCTTCTCTTGATTTCTTTCTACCTATTCATTGGCTTTCTTTCAGTCCCTTTTGCTGGGTCATCATACATGTCATATGTACTGTGTGTGTGCCTCAAGATTCTGTCCTGGCTCTCTTGTCTTTTTGCTATATATTTTTTCATTTGGTGATTTTTATCAGCTCCCATGGGTTCAATTATAATTTGTATATTTGGACCTAGCTTTTCCTCTTAAGCTCATGCATCAGTCAACAAACACTGATTAAGCACTTACCAGGAGGTGTGCTAAGCATTAGAGATACAAAGAAAGGTAAAAACAGTCCCCTGACCTCAAGGAGGTCTAATCAAAAAAGACAACATGTAAATTACCAGAACTATACAGAACAACAGTAAGGTAATCTGAGGGGAAAAGCATCAGCTGATGGAGGGACCTCCTGCAAAAGGAGATTTGAGCTAAGTCTTGAGTCAAGACAGGGAAACTAAGAGGCAGAGGGTAGGGAGCAAACCATCATAGGCATGATAGATAGCCAGTGCAAAGGCACAGTATTATGTGTAAGGAACAGAAAGTAAGCCACTATCACTGGATTATAGAATGCATGTAGGGGATAAAGAGGAAGACAAATGGAAAGGTAGAAAGCGCCAGGTTGTGAAGAACTTTAAATGCCAAATAGAGGAGTTTATATTTGATCCTGGCAGTAATAGGAATTCATTTGGAATTTACTGAACAGAAGGGTGACATGGCCAGATCCGTACTTTAGAAAAATCACCATGGCAGATAAATGGAAGATGGCTTAGAGTAGGGACAGATTTAGGACAGGGAGTCCGATTAGAAGGTAATATCCAGGTAAGAGGTAATGAGGGCCGTAACTAGGCTGGTGCCTGTGGGAATAGAGAAAAAGGGAAATATACAAGAAGTGTAATGAAGAAATAAATGTTAAAATTTGGGAACAGTTTGGATATGGGGGGTGAGAAAAAGGAAAGCAGAGGATGAAACCAAATTTATGGAGCTGAGTAATGGTTTCTTCTCCAATACTCTGTGTGTGTGTGTGTGTGTTTGCGCGTGTGTATTGTATATTTCTATGCATACTTGTTATCTCCTTCTTTAGGGCATGGCTTTTGACTCCCTATCCCCAATGCTTAGCACAGTGACTACTATCCCATTTGAGGTGCTTAATACAGTAAATGCTTGCTGAAAGATCTCTAAAAGGGGGTAATAATGCTTACAGGGCCTACCTCACAAGGGTCATGGTGAACATCATACTTTGTAACTTTCAAGTGCTATATAACCTTGAGTTATTAGTATGCTTATGCTTATTGTTCCAGGGACTTTTATTCTACGAGGAGATAAATACAAATGAACTAACAAAATTTAAAGGGCAAAGGTCTGGAGAAGAGGCTGTAAAGCAGTAGATAGAGCACCTGACTTAAGAGTCATTCTGACTTTTCATTTACCATTCACTTAGCTATATGCTGATGGACAAGTCCCTTATTTAATTCCAATAAAATGCAATAATAAATGATAAAATGCACTGCTTCCTTCCTAGAAATGTTTCAAATAAATCACTTTGGAAACTATTAAGCCTCTACAAGAATGCTAGTGATCATGATTATTAGAGTTCAAAGGAAGGAGACTTCACTTTGGACTGGCCAAGTATTTGAGCCCAACTGGGAAGGTTAGGTATCACAGAATCTAAGAGTATGCAGGTACCTCAGAGGTCAGTAAGTTCGATCTGTACCTTCTACAGCACACCCAGCAAGGAGTCATTCAAGTCTTCACTTGAAGACCTCCAGATGTGGGGAGATCTTTACCTTTTGAGGTAACCCATTCCACTTTTGCATAGGTAGAATTTCAGTATGTGGCAATAGCAAGGGGAGAACATTGCAGGAATAGACAATGTCACAAGCAACAAGGGATTATGAGATTAGATCTCCAGAGCTCTAATTGCTTAAATTTCTGACATAGCCACATACTCATAAAAGGACTTCTGCTAATTTAGAACCAGAAGGATGCATTTGAACAATGGGTACATAGTACCCTTTAAAGCAAATTCTGCAGACATTGAGTCAGTGAACTATTCCTTGGTAGAATAAAATCCTCAGAGACAAATGTCTGATGATATTTTGCGACTGAAATTAGTATTTCATTTGCATATTTCTGGGACACAATGCATCTGTTTGCCCATCAAAATGATAATATGGTGCAATAAAATTCATTCTAAACCTGCCTGAAATGATAATAAGCTATGCTATAGTATCTCCAGTGTGTACCTTATTAAAAAAAATGCTAATATTCCAGTGTTGTAAATAATTCTTCATTTTCATAGAAAATCATAAGGAAATGACTTGAAAGAGCATTGAGTTTTTGTGAAGAGAGACGTCCCATTATCTTTGGTTAACCTGCAATTTATGATAGACTAATACATGTTGTAAAAACTTATAGCTATCTCAAGTCAGAAAAGAAACAGACACAAGTTTTTTGTAACAATAATAGATTAGTCATTAGAACAAGAAGAAAATATTTTCAAAAAAAGAAAATTCTTTTCAAAGTCAGGAAAATCTTTAAAAGTCTATCTAAATAGGATCCTCCCTCTAAAAGAATTTCAGGCCCTCCTATTCTCCCAGTCATGGCTCTGGACTGCTTATCCTCACTAGTGATTCTTGCTCAATATAGAATGTAATTTTAATGTTAGGCATATTTCATTTTGACTTACCTTTGCAACCAAGGTAAAACTATTTTCTTCTCCTGCAGGTTTGTCCATCCGTAGTGTTTGCTGGAAAGCAGATCGTCTTTTAGCAGGTACTCAGGACAGTGAAATATTTGAAGTGATAGTGAGAGAAAGAGATAAGCCGATGTTGATCATGCAAGGTCATTGTGAAGGGGAGCTCTGGGCCCTGGCTGTCCATCCCAAGAAACCTTTAGCTGTCACAGGCAGTGATGATCGATCTGTCCGGTAAGGCTGCTCCTGACTAACTCTCTCACCTTCTCAATTATACCCCATGGTCCCCTTTGATTCCCAGCTTCATTTCCTCCTATCTTTCATTTCCTTAAAAAGAAAAGCAAACTTAAATCTACAAATGCAGATACTAAGACTGTCAATTCAAAAATAATTACCTTTTTTTGGTTTCAGTGGCCTTTTTTTGAATATATCTCTTTGGATTTCACCCTTAAGTGAAGATTTATTCAGTTCAGTCATTTAAAACCAAGGGTGGGCACCAACCAGGTGATGTAGTAGAGTTGCAGACCTGGAATCAGGAAGACCTCAGTTCAAATCCTGACCCAGATCCTTACTAGTTGTGTGTCACTTGTTTGCTTCAGTTTCCTCATTTGTAAAAATGAGTTGGAGAAGGAAATGGCTCCAGTATCTCTGCCAAGAAAACCATGAATGGGGTCACAAAGAGTCTGACGTGACTAAAAACAACAAGACATAAAAATGTGCTGGTAAATGTGCCAGTAAACAAACAATTATCCAAAAAATTAATTAAGTTTAAATTGCTTTATTAATGTTTTCTACAGCATTTTCTTAAGTTTAGACAATCTACAAAAAAAAAATCAAGTCCTGACTTGTAGTTTCCAAGATGTAAATGCTCACACTGAAATTTCATACAATTTATAATTGTCTCTGCCAGTTCTAGGTCACTCCTGAAACCCTTTGGGTCAGATCTGATCCAAAGGAGACATATTGTAGGTTGCAATCCAGCTCCCTTTATTACTGATGTTATTGAGCTAATTCTCTGACATGCCATATTTTTCCCTTGAACTTTTGATATTCCATAATGTGTCTCACAGTAATTAATGGGCTCCAATTTTATCTCAGAGTAGAACCTTCTTTCTCATCCATCATCACTTAGAATTTTAATCTTACAAGTGTTCTTCAAAGCATTTATTTCTACTACTTAATTAACATGTATGACTTTGTACATTGTCCTACAATTGAGAGCAATATCAGATAGCATTTATATAGTGCTTTATGGTTCACAAATCATTTTACAAATATACCTCATTTGATCTTAGCAAGATCAATTGGGAGGTAGGCGCTGTTATTATCTCCGTTTTATAGATGAGGAAAATAAGGCAGACAGAGATTGACTGGCCTGGATGACATAGCTAATAAATGGCTGAGGTCAGGTTTGATTTTGGCTCCACCTCTCTCTCTCTCTTTCCACTGCCTTCTAGCTGCTAGTTCTTTTTTTTTTTTTTTAAGCAATTGGGGTTAAGTAACTTGCTCAAGGTTACATGGCCAGTTATTTCTGGGTGTGGTGCTGAGTATCTGAGCCTAGATTTGATCCCCAGGTCATCCTGACACTGGAGCCGGTGCTCTTACTTGCTGAGCCACCTGGCCGCCCCTATAACTGCTAGTTCTTAAATGAAAACATAGTCTATCTGATTAAGACTGAGAGTATTCTTGCAATGGATATCTTATGTTTTTAATACACAAAACATTATGAAAAATAATAATGTTTAACTCAGAGAGTCATGGTTTTCTGAAGAGTGAACAATTGGTATATTAAATCAGAACTGAGGGCAGTTATGATGTTTTTTTCAGCATTTTTTCCTAATCATTGATTGTGACCAGTGAAAAAAGTAAGAGAATCATTCTTTCTAGATTTTAAGTCTGAGATGAGATAATGTAAGTTAGGATTTGTGGTCACTGTCTCTTTTTTTTTTACCAGTTTGCATCTAATGTGAACTCTTGAAGGAACTAACAATATGCTCATTGAAACCATCTTCACAATCTCTACAGAACACCAAAGCCTATCAGTTCCTACAGTTAAAATAGAGAGTTAGTCCCTTCATTTTGTGGGTTAAAATATAAACTGAATGTCTGCTTTGTTTATGGTTCCCTTTCTCAACTTGTTTCCTTTCCCTTGTTTTTCTGTTTTTGCTTCATTCCTGGTTCATGCAGGCCCATCTAAAACAACAGTACCAGGGTACTTAAAGCATTGAAGTAAACCTTTGGGCTCAATTTGAGCCCAGCCCAAATTGCCTAAGATTATGAATTTTGAACAAGGGTAATAGAGATAACACCAAAATTTGTGAGAAATTTAACCAGCACAGACTTGATTAAGTACACAGCCAAAGGCCTATTAGTAAACCTGACTCCTGTGTTGTAATCAAGACACCCACAGTAATTTAGGATGGCAGAACACTTAAAGAAACTTTGATATAAGTGAGTTATTGTCCTTTCCTCTACATTGCATATGAATATACTGAAATATTCTACATATGTATTGGCTCTTCTTATTGATGGGAACTTGACTGATGTGTTTTTTAATGTCTTCCCCACCCCTCCCTCTAATCACTCTATCCTTTCCCATTGGTGATTTTTAAGGTATGCAATAAAAAGTTTTTCTCTCCTTATAGCCAATGTCTTTGTGCCTGAGTGTAATAGAAGGTTGTAGTGTAGACTGCTAATAACAGGTTAGGAGTCAAATGCCACTATATGTAAATTATATTTGTATGCTTAAATATTATATGCTCAATTCTTAGTTCCCAAATTATCCCAAGTACTCTAGAACTAAGTTCCTTCACTTGAGTTGATAATCCTGTGACTGTCACAGCTGAAAGCTATACATTAGCTGTATCTGCACCTTGAGCTTGGCCTCCATTGAATGGTAGCTTTGCTAATTTGCCAGTGTTGTATACCAACTCTTTTTGAATAGACCAATCAATGACTATCCAGCTGTTCACCAAGATTTTGTTGATAATTACAAGTATAGGACTTTCTACAGTCAGGCTTGAAACTATTTTTGTTAGGCATGTCATTATTCCCTTCAGTGACTTTCTTACATAAGCATGATTAAATTATGAACCATGCTCCCTCTCTTAAAAGTATTTTTTCTTTAGGGTGTTTTAAATAAGACCTATATGCATTTCAATCACATGTGTCTTATAAAATAAACAGAAAAATTTGCTGACTATCACTATGACTAATCTAAATCCAAATGTTAACCTTCTACTCTTTGTACTTTTGTTCCTTTAAGTCATAGATTCTCACCGTGAACTTTTAAATTTCTTTATACCATATTGACAACTACATTTCAATAATTGATTCCACTTGTAATCCTATGCATATAATCTTATGCACTGAAAAATATGCTAAGAAGGGGTCTATAGGCCTCATCAGACTACCAAAGGGGTCCATGACACAAAAACATTTCAGAATCTCTATTTTAAGTATTGCATTCAATACTTGATTACAAATAGATCTTTTAATTGAATAAATAATTTTGTATTTCCAAATAGAAATAAAAAAATATTATACATAGTATATGTGACTTATTTATACTGGTATCTCAAATTGTTTGTCAATGTCTAACAAAAAAGATTTTTCAAGTGGTGAAAATGACATGTAGAAATCTTGAGGGATATTCCCCATCACACTGACTTACAGAAAGAAAGGAAGGAAACTGATGGGAGAACTATATTGCAGAAAGCAGGAATGAAGTTACATGGTGTGAATGTAATTTAGATAAAGTTTCCAGCTTTTGGTAGGTCAATAATTTTAGAAATTTGGTACTGAGAAAGGATGAGTTGATATTGCCCTTGTGCTTAGACTGTGGAGCCTTGCTGATCACGCCTTGATTGCCCGCTGTAATATGGAAGAAGCAGTACGCAGTGTATCGTTCAGCCCAGATGGATCTCAGTTAGCACTGGGAATGAAAGACGGGTCCTTTATCGTCCTCCGAGTCAGGTACATTTAAGAATCAATAATGTTGCTTTTTTTTAAAAATTGAGATTTTTCTTCGTGGTACCTATGTGTAAGTGCCTACATTTTCAAAGTACAAATGTATGTGGATAGAACAGTATGCTAAAGCCAAGAGCAAGCCCAAAACTCCATTAGGAAAGGATTTCATTTATTCGTTCAATAAACATTTATTTAGTACCTACTATGTGCCATGCACCATACTAAGCACTGGGGGCTACAAAGAGAGGCAAAAGATAGTTCCTGTCTTCCAGGAGCTTACAATCTAGTGGGAGAGACAACACGCAAATAAATATATACAAAGAAAGCTATATACAGGTTAAACAGGAAATAATTACATGAGAGAAAGTATGACTTTCTGGAGAAGGTAGGATTTTATTTGGGACTTAAAGGAAGTCCAGGGAGGTCAGTAGTTGAGAAAAGGAGGGAGAGTATTTCAGGCATTGAGGACAACTAGAGAGAATATGCCTGGAATTGAGAGATGGAATGTTACATTCGGGAACAGCCAGGGGGAGTTTAGATACAGAAACAATGTAGCTGACTTGGGGGTTAAATGTGAGTTAAATTTTATTTTTAATCGTTTTTGGATGAAAAGATTCCATCTATTCATGTTGAAGACTGAATCTTTTGGATCTTGTTCTTTTTCTGTTATTTGCATTTACTAGCTGTTAAGTTACCACTTCATGTTATTGTACACATAGACAATTCTATAAAGCAAAATCCTCCATCACTTCCCACACCCCACACTGTCTAAATGTATCTTGGAACATTTTATTGCATTAAATTCTCATTATGCATTACAATTAACTTACTATTGAATTGGTATTCAACATTCCCCTTCTCTGATTCATGATGTGTGAAAGAATTGCGGGGCTAATTAACCAGAATTTTCTATTTGATGGATTTTCTAAGCAAATATATTTCAAAATATCCACTTTGATAGCAATTAATTATGATCAAAATGAATAATGACACTTGTAGAAAACTAGTCAGTTGAAGAAAATATTTGGCATTTTGTATATGCAGGTCTTTTTAGCTTTAATGAGTTTTTGTCTGACTCAAGGGACACCTGTCAATCATAATATGTTTAATATGGAAGAAAACAGCAATGTTGAAGTTTTGAGTGAGATAGGAACTTACTAAAATCTGGTCAGAGTATAGAATTAATTCAAATAATTCAATATCTATATTATAACAATGATTTTCTTACATATTGATTAAATGTTTATAAGATTATCACATCAAAATAATTCAACATTTAAAAAAGCAATTTCCTTCTTTGGGAGGAGGTTCTTATTTTATATTTTATGTATTTTTTAAAAACAGTAGTGCTGTGCCATCCAGTTTACACAATGCTATCTGCATAGTCATAGAGTTTTAAAAGGCAGATTATTTTTGTGTCTATTGTCTACTGGTATTTTTCTCTTACCTGTGGAATTTTTTCAAATCAGATAATTCTGCAAAGTCAAAATAAATTTTCCTTTTATAAATGAATAATTTTAGGGAAAAGCATTATACAGTTGAACATTAAAACAAAATGCTTTAATATTCACTGACTTAAAATGTGATCACTGGTTTAAAGTCTTTATTCTTAGTTTTTTTAAGTTAGAAATTTTCAAGAAAGTTCTTCAATACCTTTCCTCAAAGTCCTTACATTTCTAAAAACTTCTTTCCCATTCAAAGATATTTTCTCTGCCATGTGGATGTTTTAAAAAAATATATTTGGGTTTGCCAACATATAAGATTAATTATTTCCTTACTGTTACAGAGATATGACAGAAGTGGTTCATATCAAAGACCGAAAGGAAGTAATTCATGAAATGAAATTTTCTCCAGATGGTTCTTATCTTGCAGTAGGGTCCAATGATGGCCCAGTGGATATCTATGCTGTCGCTCAACGATATAAAAAAATTGGAGAATGTAACAAATCTTTTAGTTTTATTACTCACATTGACTGGTCTATGGATAGTAAATACTTACAAACCAATGATGGTGCAGGAGAGCGGTTATTCTACAAGATGCCATGTAAGTAATGCCAGAAATGATTATACAACCACTTCTTATCTATTAAAAAGTTGATGACCCATGTTGCAAGTTCCCATGCCCTTTGTTCCCATGCCCTCTTCCTCTCTTCTGTTACTTACCTTTTTGATCGTTTCATTACTCATTAGCATCTCCTCCAAAATATGGATAAGATAAATAAAACCAGTTAGTTTTACTTTGTCATCCTCTCTCACAAATAGTTAGGAAGTAGCAATACAGTAGGAAATTAGCTCAAGCTTTTAAATCATCTGTGGTTTTTAATTACTGTAAATTTAATTACTATAAATCATTGAGAATTTTACTATGGTATAAATAATCAATTTCATGGAGCAATATTGTTTTAAGAACAACTTTGAGTGACTAACGTCATTTTGACTATTATAAATACACAAATTAGGAATAAAAGACATGAAGAAAGACATAGAGAAAGAACTGAAATAGATATGTGTATAGAATAATTATACATATAAGTATAATTTTATTTATATGTATTATATATATATACACACCTATTTGTGTCTAATGGTAACCATCTCTAAGTGAGGGAGGGAGAGGGAAGAAAAAAAGGGAAAAAAGAAATTTGCATGATTGCTATTGGATATTTGGAGGGAATAGCAAGGTGTACATAATAGGATTGCAATTTCATGTGCAATCATCTTTTTTATTGTACTGTGTTAAGGAAATGCTTCTTTTGTTCCATGACTTGTAAGCAAAATATATTTTTTTAATAGCAGCAACTTGCATGGATAAAAGCAATTTACGTTAATCTATCATCCATGTTCCCCACAGAAAGCCTTAGAGATTGTGAAAGGACTTTTGCCATTTTACTGATGAGGGAGCAAATGCTCAGGAAAGTTAAGTGACTTGCCTTTGGTTACATAGCTATTTGGTGAGGGAGCAGAGTTACCGATTTTTTGCTCATCTTAATGAGGACTCCTGCCAATGCAGGGTCTTCTAGGGGAAATGACTAACTGGTTTCACTAATATGGAATAGCCTCAGGTCAATATAGAACCACCTAGCTGATCTCATTTGCAGCCTGCCTTTGGCTTTTATTTCTATGTATGTTCTTCACGATCAGAAGCTTTTTAAAAATATAATTATTTGTTGAAATGAATCAGCTGGAAGAGTATCCTTGGGAGGAAGAGGGTGTGTTATACCAGAACCAGAATGTGGCATGGGGCTTAAAGAGGTACATATATAGTTAATATTTAATTGCTTCATATTAAATCATGTATAAATGGGAGATATAAGAGCTTTCCTTGAGCGATGTTTAAATTTAAGGGAAGAAATTTATTTCAAAGAACTCATTTGTATGAGTCTAAATCTTAACTTAGGGTAATTTCTTGATTATCTAAATTACCTTAGTCTGTTAATCACTTCCTGAAATTCTGATACTTAGGTAGCATGAAAAAGCTAATAATTGCTGAAATTATATGGATATATATTTGTGTGTATATATGTATGATCTATGTGTATATATGTGTATACATGTATATACACATATATGTATATGCAGAGAGAGAGAGAGAAAGTTTCGTGACAACCATGTGAGGTGGTTATGACAATTTTATACCCATTTTACAGAAGAGAAAATTGAAGCTCATAGAGGTTAAGTGATCTGATCTCGGTCACAAAATTAGTAGGTAACAGAAGCAGGAGTTGAACCAAGGGCCTCCTGACTTCAAGTCACACCCTCAAATCATCATATCATACTGCCACTTAAATAAACTTAATTTATTTTTTTAAAAGTTGTATATTTTTTCTAACTATAATTATAAAGATGCATAATTCAACAAAATTGGCTTCATTATTATGGCTAATTGTTTTATCATCTATTTTTGAGTGATAGTGCTAATTAGACTTGGACATTTAATTTTATGACAAATGTCTACTTTCCTTATCTAGAATACACATTCATCAATCAATCAAACAATGGATACGCATTTATTAATTGTCAGACCCTGTGCTAAGTGCTGGATTGATGCTTATGGGTGCTTTCTTCTGTAACAGAAAAAAAAAAAACTTCATACACATATAAAGGAATTGGATTCCTACATTTTCTTGATTTCTGAAATAGAAAAGCTTTCAAACCCTAGCTCTTAAGAGACAAAAATATACATTAATGGGATCAAAAGTAAGACTTTTTATTGAAATAATTAACTAGTGTCTTCATTCTTTTCAGCTGGAAAACACTTAACAAGTAAAGAGGAAATCAAAGGGATTCATTGGACAGCCTGGACCTGTGTGATTGGGCCTGAAGTGAGTGGAATTTGGCCCAAATATAATGACATTACTGATATCAATTCAGTAGATGCTAATTACAACAGTTCAGTGCTAGTCACTGGAGATGACTTTGGACTGGTTAAATTATTTAAATTTCCTTGTCTAAAGAAAGGTAAGAAATTATTATTTTTCATCCAAGGAGGCAAAACCTAATATTTTGTTGACTTTTTACAGTGTCATACAGATAATGTCTATGCATGACAACTAAGACGTTCTCTTCTTGGGACCAGTTCATGAGAACTACTGATCTTCTTTCTAATATTTATCCTTTAAAATCACAAAAATGAAATCTGTTGTATATATGACCTATGCCTACTGAATGAACACTCATTCACTGCTCAACATATCTGAAAATGTTCTTAATGGCTCTGCAAATAAAAATACAAGGATTCAATCAATTCAATTCAAAAACAAGTGACAAGAGTTGTCACTGACCATTTTATGACCATTTAAAAGACTAATTTAAATTTTCACTTTATGAAATAAATCTCTTTTATTTCTGTCATAAATACCCCTCTCATTACAAAATGTCTTTAGGCCATTCTGCTCATTATCTTAGAAAGAGAGACACAATGCAAAGAGCATTGGATTTAGGGTTGGAGGATCTGGGTTCTGCCATTTATTGCCTGTGTGCCTCTGGACAAATCATTTCTCTTTTTGGCCCTTGCTTGCCTCATCTATCAAATGAAATGGTTGGAATATATGACCTCTGAGGGCCCTAGTAACTCTAATGATACTGTGTTCTGTGCTCTGCAGTTCAGAGACACAAGTCCTAAGAACATATGGGGATAATTATAATCTTTGAGCCATAAAGTGGACTTGAGTCACACCTAGGAGTTCTTAAGGGGATACACAGAAGTCCACAAGAGGGCAGACTTAGAGAAAGGAACAGAGCCTATAAAAGCTAAGTTACAATAGCCGCAAGCAAACACTGAACTAGAAATGTTTGAATGCCAGGCAGTTTTCAAACCCCTCTTACATTACAAGTAAATACATGCAAAGTATCTTACTAAAGCCTAGAAATTATGCTGTGGTTCTACTATTTGATACATTTGATTGAATCAATACTAGAGCCAAGGCTATACGAAGCATGGATCCATGACCAGTAAGGGTCCAGATTCAGTGTTTTGGTCTCCAGCAAGAGATCAAGGCCATATTACTCTGTTTTAGACACATGTAGGTTTTTATATAGATTTGCCAAATAAATGCCTCAATTCTCTGTTTTGAGTGGATAAACAATCTCCACGGTCATTAGTATTCCTTAAATATGACTTAAGAGAATTTTCAGCTAAGTGCCTAAAATCTTATTTTAGGAGAATTAATCACCACTGGCTGAGTAATCTTTCACATGACTTTTTTTTTTTTTAAGTTGACCAAGGAATAAGAATGAGAAGTGTAATCACAAATACATTTTCCATTAAGTTTTTGCAACCAGATATTTTTAAAACTGTTTAAAGAAACCCCCAACAACCTTATATTAAAGTACTGCTTACTTATTATGAATAATAAAACTGCCACTGTGGCTAATTGACAAAATAGACATCAATTTAACTAGGATTAAGACGGAAGAAAAACTTTAACATAACTGAAAAAAAATTGACCGAACTCCAAATTTCATCTGATAGGCTAGATCTTACTAGATGAGTAAATTAGGTTCAGAATATAAGTCAGGCAGCTTGGGAACTTCTTAACTCCTTAAAATTCACTAAGTACCTTTCAACACATTGATAGACTTATAATTAAATGTCACTGAAACTGTGGGAAGAATTAACAGACACTTTCCGAAATGTCCAACTTGCTGACAAGAACAGATGTACACAATTACAGTCTTAGAGTTGGTAGGTACCTCAGGGACCATTGAATCCAACACACATCTGAACAATAACCTCGCTACAAAATACCCAACAAGCGGTCCTCCAGCCTTTGCTTGAAGTCCTCCAATGAGGAGGAACCTCGTATTTCCCAAAAGAGCCTTTTCCACTTTGGAATTGTTCTAGTTATTAGATGTTTTTCCTTACATCAAGTCTAAACTACCTCTTCGACTTGCTACCTGTGATGAAATAGAATTGGTCTAATCTCTCTTCCATGTGACAGTCCTTCAAATACTTGAAAATAACTATTCTATCCACTGTTAGTCTTCTCTGGGCTATACATTCACAATTCATTTCTTCAATTAGTTCTTCCACAGCAGGATATCCAGGACCTTCCTTCCTTGAACCTTCAGTTATCAATGTCCTTCCAGAACTGTGGCACAGACAGCTAGACATTGTTCTAGGTTTAGCCTGACCAGGGCAAAGTAGGATGGCACTATCATATCTTTGGTTCTGAACCCATTGCTTTTCTTAATGAAGCATTAACTTTGGGGACAACCATATGGCACTGTTGATTCACATTGAGCTTTTTGTCCACTAAAAGCCCCAGATCTTTTTCAACAGGTGCTTCTCCATCTTGTACATATGAAGTTGATTTTTTTAACCCAAGTGTAAGAGTTTACATTTATCCTCACTGAGTTTATCTTATTATAATCAGCCCAGTACTCTAATATGTCAAGATCTTTTTTGATCCTGACTGCCCTCCAACGTGTCAGCTATCTTCTCTAGCTTGGTATCATCGGCAAACCTGAAATCCTTACCAAGGAATACAAAGGCAAAACATGAAACAGTTACTTTTCTGTAGGGAGCCTACATTACCCTAGAGGCAACACAAGCATCTCACATAAATGATTATGATCATCATTAATGTTATTACATAGATTTACTGTGTAAGTTCTCTAGTTATCTATGACCAGTGTCATTGTCAATAATTTCCTCCCATAATCAATTCTGCTTTGTGCCTTTAAAACAGCGCAGAGACAAGTGCACGTCCATATATTATTCCATTAAAAGTAGACACCTTTCCAAGGTAACATAGAGCCATCAATGAGTTCTTCTTTGGTTCCAGCCATTCACCCCTGTTGTCAAACCATGTAACTGACTAGCTCATCTGTCTCCATCTTTTCCACAAAAATACCATGAATGATTGCCAAGTGCTTTGCTGAAATCTAGCTTCTTCATCAGACAGGATTTCACCTACTTCTGTATTCTTTCTCTTTCATAAATCCATATTCTTTGTTGAATAAAATCAATATCATTATTTTGCCTGCTGGATAGAACTTATTAAACTACTCATTCTTTGGTATTAATTTGAACATCAGTTATATGCTTGACAGTATTACTTTCAAATATATGTAACGATTTTGTTCCTCCAAGTGAGAAATAGTTATCATTTAATTTGATCAATGAACTTATAATTTATGTAACTATGTTTTTCCATATGTCTGTTTCAGGAGCTAAATTTAGGAAGTATGTTGGTCATTCAGCTCATGTAACGAATGTTCGTTGGTCACATGATTTCCAGTGGGTATTGAGTACAGGAGGTGCTGATCATTCGGTTTTTCAGTGGAGGTTTATTCCAGAAGGTGTGACCAATGGTATCCTTGATTCAGCACCCTTAGGTAAATTTGTCATTTAAAAAAATATTTCTTTTATCTCACTGTTTTTTAAGCTGTAACATTTGTACAATAAGTAAAGAGTAATCAATGAACATTTATCAATAAATATTATAATTATTCAACTCCTACAGTATTTATGCCAACCTGAAGAATAGAAAACAAGAAATAAACAAGAAGACAGACATCTAGCTTGAGATTGATGATTATAAATCAATGAGCTATTTCCATTATTTTAAAAATCTCACTTTAATGCCATATCCAAGCTACAAGTACTAGGGAGTCATGAAGAATTTCCTTTCTGAAGGGAATGTCACTGCCAGGAATAACCACCAAGCACTATGTGTCCAATTAGCCTTAGAACTAGTGTAATTTATGGTGATGATAATATGAATATTTGATGGATTTGATGACTAGCAAAGCACTGGTTGCAATCTGATTTATGCATCTTTATTTATGTTTGTTGTGATATCACCAAGACAGATGGGTTATAAAACTGAAAAAAAGTGACAAAATGTTCTTTTGGAAGCTATTCTGTGGTAGCTTAGGCCACAAGCCATTGCTGGCACTAGGTTAGGTATTTAAACAGAAGAATAAAGAGTGTTACTTCATGAACTACAAAGTTGGATTACCCCACCATGCTTGTTTCCATCTACTTTGACTTGAAATTTTTACATTTTTCCAGAGCCAAGTCATTTTCCAGCCATCAGGAGGAGCCTGTGGCCTCTGCAGTCTCTAGCTCATAGTCATAAGTGAATTTGCCTACTCTGATTTTGGGTAGTGATTCAAAGCTGCTGAAATAAAATTGGTACTACAGAACAGTGAAATGAAAACTTAACAATATGTTAAAGTAAGCCATGTTTAAAGATTTTATTTGAAATAACAGTCTTTTTTTTTTTTAGTCTACTAGCTTTTTTTCCCCCTCAACAGAGAATTTTATTACAGTGTTTTTAAAATTCCATTTAACTTTTTTTAAGTTTGGAGATGCAATTAGACAATTAGCATTATTTGTTTTTGCAGAGGGTGGCAATGATTCATACAGTGAAGAATCAGATTCGGATTTATCAGATGTGCCAGAGTTGGACTCGGATATTGAACAAGAAGCTCAAATCAACTATGAGCGCCAGGTCAGTCAGGATGGTGGTAGGTGATTGGTGCTGGTTTTGACTCAGTTGCAAAAAGGTGCCTGGCCTTTACACTTAGGATCATTAGGAAAGAAGTTAAGAAAAGAGGGGTGGCCAGGTGGCTCAGCAAGTAAGAGCACCGGCTCCAGTGTTGGGATGACCTGGGGATCAAATCCGGGCTCAGATATTTAGCACCACACCCAAAAATAACTGGCTGTGTAACCTTGAGCAAGTTACTTAACCCCGATTGCTTAAAGAAAAAAAGTTAAGAAAAGTTGTCTATTATTTTCATTTTAAGAATGTTTTGTTATATCACGTAATTCACTAAAGTCAAAGTAGAAGTGGGAGCAGAGATTTCAAGGATTAGCCCATCACTCCTGGGTCTTTCTAGATCGACTTTGTTATATTTATTTAGAAAAAAAAAAACAAACCCCACACTTTTCTATTCCCTATGTTTATTAGGTTTAAAAACAACAGCCAAACATCATTTTTATATGACATTCTTTTCAAGCATGTTCATTTGTAGTTTGTATTATAACCTATAATCCTGACCTGTCTTAACTGATTCCTATCATCTTTTCATTAGAGTGAAATCCTAGACACGGTATAGATGATCTCTACAGTCAGAAATTATTTCTAACAGATATATTATATAATTGTTTAATGTGAAAAAAAGAACGGAGAGAAAACATAGAGCCCAGAGGAAACTTTAACATTATTTAAATGTTGAGTATTTTGATAACAATAGGGTCTCTTTTTATTTTTTTTTCTTTGAGGAAGCACAGTAAGTAGAGTACTGGGTCTGGAACCAGGAAGATCTGAATTCAAATACTGCCTCAAGCATTTATCAGCTGTGGTAACCCTGGGCAAACCATTTAACCTCTGTCTCAGTTTCCTAAACTATAAAAGGATTTGAGTAAAAGATACATAAAATTAGTGTAGAAAAAAATGCATTGTATTTGTATATTTCTATATCTATATCAGGCTTTCATTTCTAAGACACTTGACAATATTTCACAAATGTATTCAAAATTACTGAGTGTCTAGAGATTATCATCCCTATTTTGTTGTTTTTCAGTTATTTTTCAGTCCAACTCTTCATGACTCCTTTGGGGGTTTTCTTGGCAAAGATACTGGAGTGGTTTGCCATTCCTTTTCTAGCTCATTTAGCAGATGAGGAAACTGAGACAAACAGGGTTAAGTGACTTGCCCAGAGTCACACAGCAAGTAAGTGGATGAGGCCAGGTTTGAACTCAAGAAGTTGAGTCTTCCTGACTCCATACCCAGCACTCTATCCACTGCACCACTAACTGCCCTATTTTACCAGTCAGAATTTTAGACTCAGCAAGGTTAAGTGAGTCCATCAAATAATGAGTGGGAGAGCCAGAAGCATCTAAATTCCTGATTCCAATCCAGTATTCTGAACTAGATTTAGAAGTTCAGAAGAATAAAGCACAAAATGTATATGAGCACATATCTAGTATAGTTTGATTGTGATGAGTTGACAGAAACAAAAGAAATTTAAATGTGTGATTTGCTCCAAACTTTCCTGACTCAGCTTACTGACTCTGGATTTGGCAAAAGAATGACTAGCCTGGTGATTTTTTTTTTAAGATCATGATCAAATCCTGAGTGATATCAGCAGTCTATTTATGCTTCTTCTTTCTTTTAATGACAAAATATAATTAAATCAAAACATCCTATCATACAGATTAGAAACAAATTTATTTGATAACATTTTATCATCAATTTAAATAAAATGTCATCTTGCTTTCACTTCAGTACACATCCAATAAGCAATAAATAAATGGCATGAAATTGACCTTTAGGCAGTATACAGAATGTGGGCAAAGGCTAAGCTAAGTAGGTCTAATTGTATAACTCAAATATTGACCTTTTAGAACATATTAGGATAAAAAAATGAAGATAATTACAATGTGAAATTCTGAGGACTCCATTCTTTAGATTCATGAGTTTCAAAAATAGGGCATTTAAATTAAAACTATTGAGAGTTTCCTTGGAAATTCTTTTTTAATATTACAATAAAACAATTGTCTTTATATCCCTTTACCTGTTAATTTTCATTACTGTTTTTTTTAATTTGCTAGTAATTAAATTCAGTTCTTTTCTATGCAAGTTACCATTAGCAAAGTACATAATAAAATGTATATGAGAAAAAAGAATAAAACTTTAAATCTAGTAGTTTGAGAGTCATCCAGTGCTAAGGATTACATCTTGGCAGATACCTATCCCTTATATCATTTCAGTAAATATGGTTTTGAAGAAATTAAAGATTTCCTGATAATGATAAAGAGAAACCATTCTTTATAAATCCGGATAAATGAGTTTTAATTAAAAGTTTCCATTCTTCCTTAAGGTTTACAAAGAAGATCTACCTCAGCTGAAACAACAAAGTAAAGAGAAAAACCATTCTGTGCCCTTCCTTAAAAGAGAAAAGGCTCCAGAGGACAGCTTGAAGCTACAGTTCATTCATGGGTATGGCGCCACCACTGTGATTTCCTTCATCTCTTTTCTGTTTTCTTCCCCCCATTTTTTATTTCTTTACTTGTATCCACTCAAGGCATCAATGTATGCACTGCCAACCTCATGTAATAAACATCCTCATCTGTGGTAGAGTAATGCACAAGCATCTTCCTGACTCTTAAAAATGGTGGTTTTGACCATTATGTGACTACATGTCTCCTGTTCATACCTTTGATATGAATCTCAGACTATGAAGGTGTGTCCAGTTGCTTCAGCCCAATTTTAGGATGCCTACCCAAGGTATGATGAAATAATTTCTCAGATTCAGAAATCACTTTGCCTTGTTAAATGTGATCATCTATGGATTTCCCATATTTCAGTTATATTTTTTCTTCTAGGGGAAAGTTACCTCCTCGTAACCCCCAGTACTTCCATTTGCTCTCTGCCTCTATTATATCTGTACCCTTCATGGCAGTGTTTGTTAAGCATACTCAACATCAGGGCAACTATTTCTTCCCTGGATTGCCAGACAGTAGCCTATCTCCTTTTTATATCCTCCTGGAAGATGGTAGAAACACGTGCTGCTCCAATGGTGGCAGTAATGATTTCATAGGCTACCTATGCTTTTTGAGAATTCTTTCTCAATTTATTTGCTTCTTGTACGATTAATTTTGTGTTTTGTGGACTTTGAAAAATATTTGTCCCAGCTATAGAGGCTACGACTGTAGAAATAATCTGTTCTACACCCAAACTGGAGAGGTGGTCTACCATATTGCAGCAGTTGCTGTCGTGTACAATAGGCAGCAACACTCCCAAAGATTGTATCTTGGACATGATGATGACATCCTCAGCCTAGCTATTCATCCAGTGAAAGACTATGTAGCTACTGGACAGGTAGGTATCTTTCTTGCACAGACCTAAAATATTATTCTTCACCTTTACCCTCAAGAAAAAAAGTAATGTATTTCATTTTGGATTCAGTTTATATATTAGATTTCATGAAATTTGCTATCAACAGATATGAACCCGAAAGTCAAAAAGAATATTTGTTTGATTATCTCATTGTTACAGATAGGAAAAAAGCACTGCTTATTTGGAGAGACATTAATAGGATATCCTAATCCAAAATACTGATAGACTTAAACACATAAACATAGACAGACAGAAAAAGAGACATAAAAACAGACATAGATATAGACAGACATATAAAAAAACAATCCATTAGATTGTGATCTCCTTGACAACAGGATCTGTTCTTTTCTTTTCTTTACCTTGTATCTCCAATGCTTAGCACAGTGCCTGGCACATAAAAGACACTTAATATATGGTTATTGACTGACATTGACATAGACATGGATATAGATGTAGATGTAGATGTAGATAATATAGTCCCTGTGGAAGACATATGAAAATTATTTGTAAACCACAATGATTTGTAGCAACCATTTGCAGGTATTCTAGGAAAGCAATATGAAGTTTCACTAATTTATCACTTGAGTTTTATGGCAAAATCAAATTTTACCTGAATCTTTTCTGGACTGCCAGAATGGAAACTAAATCATTCCTCAGGATAGGATCTTTCTGTACCTTGCTAAAACAACTAATCATTTTAGTCAATCTAATTCAGAGGTGTCAGAACATCAGTCAAACATTGTTTGCTTTCATTTTGACAAAACTATCATATGATTGACAGTATTTTTCCCATTTGTAATGGGTTGGTTAATACTACATGAGTTTCATGCTTTTGTTCAATTTTAAAATGAGACCTTAGGAAAAATTCATATCACAACTACTGTTCGGTATTTGAGTAGCAAACTCCAAAGAACTGGCATATTTTTTGCATGAGTTTCAGAGACCAAAATCTGATAACAGAACACTAACGATTTTAAGGGCTATGAGATAGAATCATTGGAAGTTTGGGGAGTTCATAAGCTGGTTGCTTTGTAATTGCAATTACAATGAAAAGTTAGACATTATATTCATTAGTTTCTATGATTAATTTTATGAAATGTTGATACTGGTTTGCATTTGTATTCTTTATTTTCTCCATCTTTCTTATGAGCAAGGCTATGCTCAGTTTATAAATATTTAATAAGTCATCTCTTTAAAAATTGAAAATAAACCAAAGGCTGATTCTTGACATTCCTTGAAATAAATTTGCAAAGCCCCCATAGACTATGTGTTGAAATGAGTCTAGCTAGCTCACCTGCACCTTCTTGGGTTTAGCAGCTACCTGGAGATGACTCCTTTCTTTTTTGGTGTACTTTAATGTGTGGGTAATTTCTTATCTACTATGGTTCGTACATTTCTCTGTTATCAAGAACTAGTATAAGATTAGTTCACATTCCTAAAGAAGCAGCAGAATGATGGGGGTTGAGTTTCCAGGAAAAAAAATTCCCAGTAGGAGAAGCCAAGTAATGTTCTCCCCTGGTTCCACCACTCACCAGTACTATTATTGTAGAGAGACATACCATTTTGGGTTTTTTCTCCAGTCCATATGTAGACTATCCTGACTGACAGGGTACACAAGTAAAATATTAGGCTTGCCAATTGGGAATCTCAGAGGAGGTAAGGCAGATAATTTACATTTCTCTATGGATAAAAGAAACATGACATAAGTGGGAAGAGTCCTAGCCTGGGAATGAGGAGACCTGCCATTGTTTAGCACAGTAACCAAGATCATAGCTCTGCCACTCACTGTGTGACCTTGGGCAAGTAACTTCACCTCTGGACTTCCCTTTTCTTATCTTCAAAAAGAGGGCCTCAGACTAGATAATTTTGAAGATGCTTTCTAGCTCTACATTCTGTTATTCCACTTGGGATCCCAAGTCACATAGCTTAACTGGGTCTTGGTTTTCCTCATTTGTAAAAAGAAGAGGTTGTATCAGATGATCTCCAAGGACTCTCCCATTCTATGAGTCTTTTTCAAGAATATGGTTCTTGATTTCTGACCTCATTTTAAGCCTAAATGAATAAAGTCTTTCATAGTAGACTTTCACTCTTAATTTGGTCATTCTGGATACTACTTCTGCTGTGTGAAAGTCCCATTACACCTTAGTAGACTTGCTTCATGAGTCTCAATTAATAAGATATTAAATTATTTTAATTAATTATAATTAATAATCAAACAAAAATAATAAATATTAATTTAAAAATTAATATCCCAATGGCCAGCCTTCTGGTAATGGACCTTTCTGAACTTGTCTAGACTGGTCCTGAGATGACAAATATGCAATTCATTATCGTTCAAGGCCTTTCCAGTTTAGTAGGACCTGGTTGTACTCCTGTTGGCGAGATTTTTGATATCCTCACCCCCCTACTAGAAGACAACTGGAGTTTAATTTTGTTAATGAATGATTAAGATTTGTTGTAAAGTAGATAATAACATTCACCCTGTAATTTAAGGTTGGAAGAGATGCTGCTATCCATGTATGGGACACACAAACTCTAAAATGTTTGTCACTACTAAAGGGACAGCATCAGAGAGGCGTGTGTGCTCTGGATTTCTCAGGTAAGCAGCAGCCATGCATGATGTGAATTTTAAAATGAGCATTATGTCTAGCCAGATTTTTTTTAAATCCTCATATTGGGGTGGCTAAGTGGCACAGTGAATAGAGCACTGGCCCTGGAATCAGGAGGACCTGAGTTCAAATCCGACCTCAGACACTTAACACACAAAAAAAATAACTGTGTGACCTTGGGCAAGTCATTTAACCCCAATTGCCATGCAAAAAGCAAAAAAATAAAAATAAAATAAAATTATCATGTTTTAGGGGCAGCTAGGTGGCACAGTGAATAAAGCACTGGCCCTAGAGTCAGGAGGATCTGAGTTCAAATACGTCCTCACACACTTGACACACTTACTAGCTATGTGACCTTGGGCAAGTTACTAAACCGTAATTGCCTTGCCCCCCAAAATCCTCATATTTTAGTTAAATCCTGTCTCCAAATAAAGATAAATTCCCTGTGTATATAAGTTACAGGAAGCTAATCAAGGTTAATCTTGTGATTTTCTTTGGGAGCTGTATATATGAATGCCTCATAAAACATCTGATCTTTTGCATACTGTAAAAAAAATGTAAATGATCATTTGGAACCTAGAGCACACTGTGCTATGCACTTACCTGTGCCTTGTGAAATCCAAGGAGCTTTTACTCCTTGGATAATTGGATAATTCATTGTAAATGTTTGGCAGTAGCCCAAGGCATACATTCTGGTTCTCCAAGTCAGTGGGGAGCCTGACACCTCCATTTGGCAATACATACAACTGGAAGTATAGATACCCATTGAACATTCTATAGCACTGATGCTTTGGAGAGGAATCTGATGGGGAGAGTGAGCAAGTGGAAGGGAATGGAACTGAAATTTCACCTCCTGAATATAATGTCCCAAAAGCCTTAGTGCAGTTTCAAGCTTTAAACTATGACTTTAGAGATATTTGTATATGTGAGTGTGTGTGTACATGTGTACATACCATATATAGAATATATAAAACATAAATTTTATATATTGTATATAATAGCACCACAGAATATTAAAAATGCTAAATGAATGACATTCTTCCCACACTATTTTTCTTTCAAAATTTAAAAAGAATGCATCAAGAAAATTAATCTCTAATATACTTTGAAAAAATTAGTCCTGCAGGGGCAGCCAGGTGGTGCAATGAGTAAGAGCGCCGGCCCCAGAGTCGAGATGACCTGGGATTGAATTCGGGCTCAGATACTTACCACCACACCCAGAAATAACTGGACGTGTAACCTTCAGCAAGTTACTTAACCCCAATTGCTTTAAAAAAAAATTTAGTCCTGCAAAGATTGCTTAAAAATCCAAATGGAAGGAGCGAGGATTTTTAATTTTTATTTTTGCTATAGAGGAAAGAACCACTGGATGTGTTAAAGTCAGAAATGAAAGCAAAAAGGGATGGAATAAGCATTTATTAAACACCAATTACGTGATCAGGACTATGCTAAGGGCATGTAAATCAGCATCGTAAAGGCACTTGTGGCCAAAATTCATGTTTGAATTGTATTCAGCAGTCAAGTCACTGATGCGATAGTATGTGTGTTTCTTGACGAGACATACATAATAATACATAGAAACTACCTGAGAATTTTAAGGCAGGCAAATTATATATTTTTGAACTATAGTATATAAAGACAATCTAATTTAAGAAAATATATTCTCAGCTATAAGAAATTATCAATTAATTCTAGAACTTTTCTAAACTAAATATAAAGATATTTCTTACCAAAACAATTTATACATTTCAAAATAGTTTGCCTATGCAGCTAGATGGCAAAGTGGCTATTGCTAGACTAGGGGTTAAGATGATCTGGGTTCCAATCCTGCCTTAGACACTTACTAGCTCTGTGATCCTGGGCAAGATATTAACTCTTTCAGCCTCAGTTTCTTGATTTGTAAAATGGAGATAAGACTAGCATTCACCTGCACTGTAAAGATAAAATGAGATATTTGTATTATTTGTAAAGTGTTTTGCAAACCATAAAATGCTATGTAAACACTAACTATTATTATTACCATCATAATATAAAACAGTCCATAGAATGGTATGGTGGATAGAAAGCTGAATCAGAAAAAAATATCAAGTTTCAAGTTCATCTTTTAACAGATACTAACTGTGTTATCATAGGAAAATCACTGAACATCTCTGTACCCCAAGCAACTTTCTAGTCCGTAAATTACCCATAGATTGTGGATACATGTTGTTGAAGGGAGTTTCCATACAAGAAAGTCCCTAAAGGATGAAATTTCCAGTCTAAATCTTTTTTTAAAAGTACCTATTTCACAGAATGAGGAGTCCTAAATAAAATCATGTATTTAAGGCACGTTGTAGACTTTAATATGACATGTAAATACTAGGTATTATTATTACAGAGTCAGGAAGAAATAGACTCAGGACACTTAATATCCTGTGTGAATTTGCCATATCAAACTGGAAAAAAGTAACATTTTTGTGTTCGTGCTGGCAGTTAGTAAAGCAAGTATTCCTACAAGAACAGAAACCTAAATTAGAAAAGTTTCACTGTATAATAATTCAGTATCTTGAATATCACTACCATGAAAAGAACACAGTGGAATAACACGAAATTAAACAAAGACACCATTAAGCAGATAACTTGTTCTCACGATATCTAGTTCACAGAGAATCCATGTATATTTTATGGACCCTGGGGAGGAGACCAGCTGACTTGCCTGTTTGGTAAAATGCTCTTTTCAAAAATTTCCCTCTACAGTTGGCATTATAAGCTGTCAATTTGTTTCTATGGACAATGAAAAAAACATACATAATTAATATGCTCCAACTTAGAAAGTATTGAAAAGGACATTACCTACCCCTTCAGAATATAATTGACCATGAAAAACACCAATTAACCTTATAGGAAATGTACCACATACAAGTGAAAAAAAAAATCAAAGTCTTTCCATTCCCTGGCTGTTTCCAGGTAATTGAATGCTTATTATCTATCATGTCAACACAACCTGAGTCTGCATAATGCAGGAAGAAAAAAAAATGCCTCTGAATAAGAGATAGGTTAAAGAACCTATCCATGCATACTGTTTGCTGTCATATTCATAAAGGACAGAAAAGAGGCATCACAGTGAGGCTAACTTTGAAGTCTTGTACTTTTGTGTCAGTGGATAGGACTCCAACCTTCAGAAGTTCTGCTGGGAGAAAAAAGAAAGAGGCAGTAAATGTCACTCACGACAAGTCATCTTGAGGAAATGTGAAACTTTTTTTTCAAATCATCATCAAGAATGTTTTGAGCTTCTACTGTGTGCATGGTATTGGACCAAATGACCCAGCTGGTGTGGGTACAGATGCTGTTACTAGGAGAAAAGCAATATCTTTCATTTTTATAAGATTGTATCCTGAGGACATATTAATCAAATGAAATCATGTATATCAAACACTTTAGTAACCTTAATGCTTAAATTAGTTATTATTGGTATTATCACTTTAATCATCACCAAACCTTAAACTGAGTAAAATGTCTATACAATCTCAGGTTTTATATCAATTTTTCATGCACATTCATATTTAAAAATAGAATTGATTAAAAATAGACCAAATCTTAGACTAAATCCCTCCAAAGGCATTTTATTAAGCATCAACTATGTGTCAATTGCTGTTTTAGGGAAGGGAATAAGCATTTATGTAGAGTCTATTATGTGCCAGGAACCATGATAAGCCCTTTTAAAAAATATTGTCTCATTTGATCCTCACAAAAACCCTGGAAGGTAAGTACTATTATAACCTCCATTTTATAGTTGAGGAAATTGAAGCAAACAGAAGTTAAGTGACTTGACCAGGATCACACTTCTAGTGTGTGAGGCTACATTCAAACTCAAGTCTTCCTAAGTCTAGGTCCAGCACTCTATCCACTGCACCACCAGCTTCCCCCAGTACCACCAAGGGTTGATATTAACATAATCCCTCTCATGGAGTTTTCCTTCTTTCCTTCCTCCCTTTCTTTCTTTCTTTCTTTCTTTCTTTCTTTCTTTCTTTCTTTCTTTCTTTCTTTCTTTCTTTCTCTCTTCCCTCCCTTCATCCTTTCCTTCCTTCCTTCTTGCTTTCTCTCTTTCTTTCTCTCTTTCCTCCCTTCCTTCTTTTTCCTTCCTTCCTTCCTTCCTTCCTTCCTTCCTTTCTTTTCTTTTTTTTCTGTTAAGTGACTTGCTTACAGTCACACAGCTAGTAAATGTTTGAGGCTGCATTTGAACTCAGATCCTCTTGACTCCAGGGCCAACATACTATTCACTATACCACCTAGCTCCCCTTCTCGTGGAGTTTTTACTCTTTTGAAGTAAAAACAACAAATGCAGAAAAAGGCAATAAATACACAATCCTTAGACTGAAGAATAGAACAATACAAACACAAGGGGGCTATAGGAGAGAGTTTTTCCCGAAGCATTCCCTTTTCCTTCTATAGAAGCTGAGGGCATGCTTCATCATCATGTTCATCTTCAGTTCTGTGAGGATCAACCAGGTAATTTGAAAACCAACCATGAGCAGAAATCTGCACTCAAGGTGAGGTAGAATTAGAGCAGATGGGTAAGATAAGGCTGCTTCTTCAAGGAGCTTAGAGACTAAGAAGTATATCAGAAAACATCAATAACATCAATGAAAACGGGAATGAGAAAAATACATATCTATGGAAACATCATGAATTAGAAGTGTATGGAAAGATACCAGAATTATGAAAGGGGTAACTGGGAATGATTAGGATGGCATTATTCATCACTTCTCTTTGTAGTCATAAAAAATAGATGTCAGTCTTGTAATTCTATAGGAAATTTTGCTTAGTTTAAGGCCTGATAATAATAATAACGATTGACTGGTAATAATAACATTAATAATAATAAAAGACTCTATGTGCCAATTTAAGTTTTGCAAAGTACTTTTCATGCATCATTTTATTGGATCCTCACTACAATCCCATAAAGTGGGTAGAAACTATTGGAATAATAATTATTATTAAAATTTATAATATTCATAATATAGACTCCATAATATTGCATAGAATACAATTATAATAATTATTATATATAATGATGTTATTGTTAATAATAATTGCCATTATACAGAAAGGAAAACAAATTCTCTTGCACAAGGCCACAAAGCTAGTATTTGTCCATGTTGGATTTCCACTTAAGTCTTCCTGACTCGTGATATTTACATACTTCTGCATGATTTCATATAGTTATGTTAAGAATAACTAATAACATATTTGAAGGTAACATTTCCTCATCTGTAAAGATATTCTCAAAGCTCTCTTCTAGGCCTAAGATTCTGTAATTCTTTTCACATTCACTCTCTGATAGTGAGTTAGGCCCCTGGAAATTGTTAATGCAATTTCTTAATTGCTTCATTCACTAGAGAAGAGTATTTTAGGCATAGTGGAGAATTTTTACTTAACCTAGATTCTGCTTTTCTTCTATACTGTGCATGCCTTCACAGAGAGAACACCAACATACTTTTTCAAGTAGTTTTGGAGAAGGGAGATGAGAGAAGGGGAATAATCACAGTCCAAGCAAAGGCCCAGGATTTAGGTCATGTGTTTGTGTATCAGTCCAACAAGAAAGGTCCAAGGTAAGGGAGGAATGGAAGAGTCTATTCAGACAGGTGCCTCTATATTCCGAAAAGAGAGATGCAGCCCAGCGTAGATTGTGGAAAAGCCATTTGGCACATGTAGCAAATACCTAAATGTCTCGCTACTCAATGTCCTGGAAAAAGGGGCCAACTAAGTTGACTCCAGGTAAAATTAATCATAGCTCCCCTCATAACAACCCCTGCAGCCAGAGAACTTTGTTTGGATTTTAAGCATTGTCTTCCTCTTTATAATATAGACAATGAAAGGGGGCAACTGAGGAAGGCTTTTTCACTACATGACAAGGAAGACTTATATTCATGCACTCACTGCCTCCATTTCACTTCAATTATATTAAATTTAGCAAACCTTAGGCATCAACTGTGTGCCAGATTCTAGGATACAAAGCTGAAATAAAACAAGGTAGCTGCCCTTAAGAAGCTGATTCATATAAAGAAAAAGGGCAGTTAGGGGAGTAGAGTACAGCAGACAGAGTTAGGAAGACTGTGTTCCTGACTTCAAATCTGGCCTCAGACACTTACCAGCTGTGGCAAGTCCCTTAACCCTGTTTGTCTTAGTTTCCTCATCTGTAAAATGAGTTGGAGAAGGAAATGGCAAACCACTCCAGTATCTTTGCCAAGAAAACCCTGAATGGGGTCACAAAGAGTTGGATATGAGTGAAAAACAACACAACAACAACAATAAAAAAAGAAGAAACATGATTTGAGGAGAGAGAGATCCATACATGAGGAAGGTGGCAGGCAAGCTGCATCTTAAAGGAAGGGAAGACTTCAACCGATGGAGATTATGAAGGAGTATAGGAAGAAAGGGAGGTACAGGAAATCCATTTCAGACATGGGGAGCAATGGGAGCAAAGGTAACAATATAGGAGAGGGCAGAACAATGATGGAGTTCAGTAAGTACTCTAATTTGGCCCTAAGGTTGAGTGAAAGAAGGGGAGTAATGGGAAATAAGTCTAGAAGGGTAAGTTGGAACCAAAGGTAGAGAACTTTGAATGTCAGAGTATATTGTTTATACTTTTTTCAGCAGGTGATAGCTAAAGAGAGATTAAGGTTGAAAAAAAAGGACTTTAACAATAAAGAAAATTTTAAATGATAAAAATATAAGAAAAATTACAAGGCTTGGATGAGTAAATTTGTTAAGAAGGGGAGTGAGAATCAAGTGTCTTATACACTAAAACGTAGTTATGTAACAGCCTTTTAACATTTAAAATAGATGTAGTTTCTGTGGGGTGCCTAAGGTATTTATGTCTTCAAGAGATAGACTATAGCTAATGATTTACCCTAGATCACTAACTCAGACACGTCCTGTAGCTCTTATAGGACCTGTGGTATTCTCTTTGAAGCTAACGCCGTGACTTCAAAAAGAGGTTGAAAAGAGCAAGGTATCACAAACTCATTTTTTTTTATTGAAGTTGAAAGTCAAGTCAGTGATTACCATGAATTGCTTATGTTCAGAAATTCATGTGTGATAAAATCCAAGAAATCTTTTAAGGAGACATCCTTAAAAGCTGTGGCCACATGTTTATACACAATGTTTATTCACAAAGCATGGACAGCAAGTAAAATGAACTAGACATCCTAATACCAGGAGGCAAATTTGACCTCACAGATATCACTAAGGCTTAGTTGAATGAGGCCAAAGCCTAGAATATGACTCTGGAAAGTATATCTTATTTATTAGAAGATATGTAGGGGATGGGACTGGATAGCATTATATATTAACAAGATGTGAGAAAATGTAGGAACCTGGGAACAAAAGGAAATATAATGCAGAGTGTTTGGGGGAAGATTAATGGAAGCAGAATCAGGAGTAACATTGTCATCAGGATATACTACAGACCACTTGGACAGAGAGAAATGAGATGAATCAGGAAAGTGATAGTAAACCTGGCACAGAAGTATGATAATTCAATTCAATTAAATATTAAGGGCCTCATATTCCAAGAATCCCAATTCAGTCAAGTAGGAAGGTGAGAATCCCACTGTATTCTACCCTGATCAGACAACATTTGGAGATCTGAGTATCGCATTTTAGGAAGGATTTGGATAAGCTGGAGAAAACCCAAAGGAGAGCAACCAGACTTGTGTAGGGTCTCAAGTCCATATTATAGAAGGTAATTGGTAATTGGGATGAAAGTAGTTGGGATGTTGAACCTATAGAAGGAAGAACTGAGGGTAGACATGATCTTTAAGTATTGGAAGGACTGTTCTGCGAAACAAGGGTTAGACTTGCTCCGTTTGGCCCAATAAGGCAGAATGAGGAACAATGGGTGGAAGTTGAAAAGAGGCGACTAAGCTTGGAAAAAACTTTTTGATTTAAGCTTGAAAAAAAATTAGAGCTGCCATGAGAAGTAGTGGATGCCTTTATTCCCAGTGAAGTGGGGCAATAAAGAAGATGCTGGACTGGAGTCAAGAAGACCTGAGTTCAAACTCAGAATCAGATATTTACTAGTTGCGTGACATGTCATACAACCTCTGTTTGCCTCAGTTTCCTCAGGTGTAAAATGAGGATTATAATAGCATCTACCTCCTAGGGTTATTCTGAGGATCAAATGAGACAATATTTTAAAGCATTTCCCTTCCTCTTCCTCTTACTTGAGTTCACCAGGCAAAAGTTGGTTCTCAATCAGGTCTGGACAGGACTCAATAGCTTCTGAGATTCTGTGATGTGCTGGAAAGTTCAGCTAACACTGATCAGCTGCTTTATTCAGTGAAATGGATAGTAAAGGGGTGTATCACCTTTCCACTTCAAGCCTGACGACTTTCCTTAAGTTCATTTCAGATTCTTTTCTCTTGTTATTGAAAATTTCTGTTTTTAATTAAAGAAACTTGTCCACTGACATGTACATTGTTTTCTTATAGCTGATGGGAAATGTCTGGTGTCTGTTGGTTTAGATGATTTTCACAGTATTGTATATTGGGACTGGAAAAAAGGAGAAAAGATAGCAACAACAAGGTAAGAAACTGCTCAAGCGTGATAAAAACGTTCTTCCGAGGTCACCTTCCGCCAAAGGTCAAGAGCTGATTTTTATCAGCAAAATTTCATCTTCAGTCTCTAAGAAGTTAATTATGAGTTTAGCAACACACACATCAAGGGCAAGCAGCTTGTAGTACTTTAATGGATGCCTCATCTAGCTTAGAACAGTTTCTGTGACTGAAAACTGGAAAATTCTGATTTTTTTTCCCAGATAAGAGTTATTTTTGTATCATTCAACTTTTAATAAACTTGCTGTTATCTCCATTTAAAAATTTCCAGTAGAGACAAATCCTCATTTTTCTCAAGTTTGTACTTTGCACCTAGATTTTTCCTCTTGCTTTATTACTTTAAGCAAGTAGTGTCAAAGTCACTGAAGCCAGAAGTACCATTTGTCATTAGGCTAGAGCTTGCTACATAAGAGGCCCCCATCAGCGTACATCTGCTGCTGAGTTTCAAAGGAGGCAAATTGCTTTCCTAATCTACCCATCTTATAAATAGACTTTTCAAGAATGACTGCTGTTTACATGCCACCTGTCCTCCCTTATCTCATGCTCTTTCCCTGCTGAATCAGCTATGCCTGAAACATTGCTTCCCACCCCTTACTTACAGTTAGCTTAGCTGTTCACCCAGCATTGGTTACAGGCCAAAATAATTGGAAGGAGAGGTCTAATAAGACAATTTGTTGCCTGAGGCACTGTCTCTTTGCTTCCCCATTGCTTCCCCCACCCCCAACACACATTTTAATTAGCTTTCTGTCATGAATCCATAATAATTTTTAAATAAGGAATTTGAACTCTGACACCCATTTGGTCATAAAATTTTCTGCATAAAATTAACCATAGATTTTGCAATTCAAGCTAATGAATATATAGTTCTAGGGTGCTAGAGATGTTGAATATGAGTGGGCTAGACCTGGGGTGTTAGTTCTGAATTTTTGATGATTAGGCTCTAGACAATAGACATTTGTGGGTTTACTTAATGATTTATAACTCACTTGCTTCTAAAAAAGATTTGAGGTAGCTTTCAAAGTTAAAACATATAAAATGGAACAATTAAAAATAAAAACAGGACAAAACCCAGTTAAAAGGAACAAAGCAGCATATGTAGTAGGAAGCCAGAACAAATTAATCCTAGAGTACAACTCTAGTAGATGGCTTCTCCCCCTTATACTCCCTGCCCCACCCCTGATCCCTAATGAGGATCTTTGCTTTCTATCTAGGCTTCTCTTATTTTAAGGTACTGAATTTTAATTGGTTCTCTCTATGAAAATATGCCAACTGCATTTGTAGAGAATTTCAGGGAAAGCATATGTCTGAATTTCAGAAGAAACAATTGTGCCATTTTCCATCTGGAAAGCCTTCCACAGCTGTGGATGGAGAACCAGCTGTTCACTCAGAACTATAAATAGAAATAGAAGAAAGAAGTAGCTTTCAGAGAGACATGAGTACCATGTAGTGGAAAGACCTCCATTCTTGGAGTTAATAGACCTGGGCTCAAGTCTTGGCTTGGGTTCTTAGAACCTGTGTGATCCTGAACCAATCTCTTAAATTCTCTGAGCCTCAGTTTTCTCAACTGGTGATAACAACCTCATAAGGTTATTAGGAAGAAGGTGATTTGTAAACTAATGTCAAAGTATGTCAACTTGAGTCATTATCCTGTTTGGTAACATCAGTTCTTGAAGACCAGCTACTTAATTATACAAAGTTGTGATCTGTGTTGTAGTATGTAGTTTATTATATTAATTTGATGGGTAATTTAAATGTTATTTAATGCAAAATGCCCTTTCTTGTATCTCTTATGTCAGTGTTAGTTGATATTGGACTTTAGTTCATGTCACACAGCTACCATTCAGTGTCTCTGGATCTTTAGATTACGTGGAAGAGAGTAAAATATAAGAAGAATGGAAGCTTAACAAAGGCCCTAAACTCAGGAGTGGGGAACCCATGGCCTCGAGGCCACATGTGGCCTTCTAGGTCCTTGGGTGCAGCCTTTTGACTGAGTCCAAGTTTTGCAAAACAAAATCCTTTTATTAAGGGAATTTGTTCTGTGAAGTTTGGATTCAGTCAAAGGGCTGCACTTGAAGACCTAGAGGACCACATGTTTCCTCAAGGCCACAGGTTCCCTACCCCTGGAAATTGTAAGGGGCTTTAAATACCAAATAGAGGATTTTATATTTGATCCTAGAACAATTGTATTTTGTTGAGTAGAAGAGTCAGACTTACTTAAAGGTCACTTTGGTAACTGAGGTCCCAAGGTGGTAGCTATGTGAGAGGAGAGAAGGGAACATATACAAGAGATGTTGTGAAGGGAGAAATGATGAGACTTGGCTTCATATTAGAAACGTGCATTAGTATAAATGAGAAGTCAAAAGAAGACACTGAAGTTGCAAACCTGTAAAACTGGGAAGATGGTGGTGCTCTGAACATTAATTAGGAATTTTGGAAGAGGGGGAATTTGGAGATAATGAATTCTGTTTTCAGTGTGTTGAATTTGAGGAGTACAATAAATAGGAAGTTGATTCAAGATGGGTCAGGAGAGGCATTAGGACTGGGTAAATAGACCTGAGAATATGGTCTATGATAGTTGAACCCAGGGAAATCAATTGAACTAGCAGAAAGGGAGAAGAGGGCCCCAAAAAAGACTGATTCACGGTGGTCCTGAAGGAAGATCCCACAAAATAGATGGAAAATAAATAGTCAAATAGGTAGGAGGAGAACCAGGAGAGAGCAGAGCCATGAGAACTAGAAAGGAGAGATTGACAGTGGCAAAAGCTGCGAAGAGATCAAGAAAGATAAGGATTGAGAAAAGGCAATCATGAAATTATTGGTAACTTTGTATTGAGCTGTTTCAGTTGAATGATGAGGTTGGAGGCTAGATTGCAGAGGGCTTATAAAAGTATTAAAGGGGAAGTATAAATACTGATTGTAGATGGCTTCCTCAAGGAGTTTAGCCATGAAAGGGAGAAGAGATAACTCCCTAACTTGGTGCTGTCCAGGAAAAACTAACCATAACTATCACAGATGGTTAGATGAAGTGAGGTTGGGGTATTTGAAAACAATGTGTCATGTTTATTAAATAGATTTTCTTGAAATCAACATTCAGCATTTCATATTGAATCCTCCCTTATGGTCTGCTGTGCAATGTTTGTTCTTTTCTTTCCTCATTTTGCATTTAAGTTTAAAATAAGCAAATTTATAAAAATAACAGTGACTTAGGAATTTTGTCTTATGTTGAATTGTGGGGGAAAGCCTCGGTTGCTCACATTCCCTTGGGTGAGACTTGGGGGAAAATGCAAAGATAAGGAAAGAGGAATTTTAGGTATTGCTGTTGTTTGAATGTTTTTTTAA
>NW_027187358.1:20820611-20899774 GCF_028583685.1 Petaurus breviceps papuanus
TAAGGTTGGGTAAACAAGGGTATATTTGTAGGCAACAGGAAAACAACCCAAGTAAATAGAAAAAAAAGTTGAAGATAGTGAAAGAGTGGGAATGTTAGAGGGAGTGATCTGCTAAAGAAGATAGGTAGAATGGGTCCAAGGGTTTGTATAGAGGCTCTTGCCTTAGCAAGAAGAAGGACTACTTTTCATGTGAGGTAGGGGAAAAGGAGGAGATATGAAGAAGGAGAAGAGGGAACTAGTTTTTTTTAGTGATATGGGAGTCCAGGTCCTTAGCTGAGAGGAAGTGGGGCATTCCACGAGAGACATGAGAAGATATGAAAAAGTTTCAAATTGCAAAATTTGAATGGGATGGTGAATCAATTGTGGGGGAGGGAGAGGGTGGTACAAAAGAATTTTATACATATTTAAAATAAATTTGAAGTAGACCAAATAAGGTCAGTTTTGTGATTTTCTTGAGTTTCATTTAGCAACACATAAATAGGAACAAAGGAAGCAGATAGTAGGAGGAATCCAAGGTTGGGGCTTAGCAAGGTCTTATGGGCAATAGCATGAGAGAGCAAAGGATTTGAGTGTAGAGGAGAGTTTTTAACCAAGGGGTCAAGAAGAAGGAGAGTGTAAACAATATATGGGTGATGGTCTGGGAAAGAACTTAGTGGTAAAGGGATTAGAAGTCACAGTGAGAATAAAGAACAGTGATAGAAGTCATAAGACAAAAGGAAAGATGAACTTATAAAAAATTATGATCAGACAAAGGAATTTCAGATTTTATGAATATGGAACAGTTATAAGTGATGGCAACATTAAAGGTATCACCATCTCTATGTATTGCTGAGGTGGGTGAGCAGGGAAATGAATAAATTGGGGTATTAGAAAGTTAGGATGTTTGAGAGTATCAATATGTATGCTGTACTATCATGAGGTATGAGGGCAAAAGTTGGGAAGAAGAGAAAGACTGTGAGCCAAGTGCTGAGGAAGGAAGGAGAATGTCCCAGGGCTCTATAGGTAACAGGTATCAGAATCATGACTGAGTGACATATTCAGGTGGAATGAAACTCAAAGGAAGAGAGGTTACTGGGCAATGAGGGAGAGCAAGGAATTTCTGACTCCCCCACCATGATCAATGTGGAGGGAGTATTAGTGATAGTGCAATCAGTAGGGGAGATGGAAGACGGAGAGGCTGTGTCATGGAAAGAGGGGAGGAAATAAGCATTTATGGAATTCCTTTTGTGAGCCAGGCACTGTGCTAAGCATTTTACAAATATGTCATTCAATCTCACAGTTCTGTAAGCCAGGCACTCTTATGATCCCCATACTATAGTTGGGTAAACTAAGGTTAAGTGACTTAGTGATGATCCCACAGTAAGTATCTGAGGCCATATTTGAATGCAGGTCTTCCCTACTCCAGCCTGAGTGCTCTCTCCACTATGTTTCCTAGTTTGTTAACTATGGAGCAAGTATTTCAAAGAGCACAATGGAAGGCACTGGTAGTTCTGGAGTGGAACTTTTCGGGGGCCAGGGTTAAGGGGGATAGGAATAAAGGAACAGACAGTGGGTACTTTGGGATGTAAGTTATGCGGTGGGCTCTGCTCTGCTTTTTTTAGTGGTATAGCGATGCTGTTAGCTGAGTAACAGCACAACTACTGAGTCACAAGATTATAGAGAAGGGTGCTAGAGTACTCCTGCCTCTAAAATTCCTCTGAGATCTGTGATAAGTCGTCACATCTCCCCACTAACAATGGGCTCTCACCTCTGAGGAGAGCAGGCAGCCGTGAATTTTCAGTACAAATTGAGGATGGGCTCTTTTTGCGTATGTGTGTGTAGGGCCACGGAGAAGTTTTATTTCTGATGTTTTTCAGTAAATCTCACTTTTGATTTTTTTTTTTTGCCTTTTGGAGGGCAATTGGGGTTAAGTAACTTGCCCAAGGTTACATGGCTAGTTTTTTTTGCGTGGGTGTTAAGTGTCTGAGGCTAGAACCGAACTCTGGTCCTCTGACTTCAGGGCCAGAGCTCTTACTTACTGTTCCACCTAGCTGCCCCTACACTTTGATTTTTACTAACCCTTACTCTACTTTGAAGGTTTAAGGGCCATTAATTGGCCAGATTGCAGATGGATAAGTTCATGGGGAGGTTTTCTGAACTCCTGATTGGTCTTTTGGGCCATTAAGCCTTGACACATAATAATTAATACCCTTAGCAGCCTCAGACACAGGTAGCTGTTATCTGTGTAGGAGGCCTGTACTATGCAATTTCTCATAATTAGACTAGGAGTGACCTTGAAAAGGCAAGTCTTATCTTAAAATGGAGGTGATGGCTGAAAATTCTGTGCAGTAAGGCTTTTTACAAGTTAAAAAACAGGGGGGAGTGGGAATTTGTTGAATTAGCAGGCAAGCTAAAGAGGTTACAGTTTTTTATATATATATATATACATATATATGTGTGTGTGTGTGTGTGTGTGTATGTGGTATGCATACCTATGGATAGACAGACAGACAGACAGATAGATAGATAGATTTTAAAACATTAACTCAGCATACAAGCAGAAAAGAGATAATATACTACCCTTAATAAGCTTTTCTTCCAGTTAGGAGGTCTCCCAAAATAAGGGTTACATTGGTGGTTTCAATGTACAATGACCAATAAATTGATCTAATCCTGCATAATGGGTTGGGCCATCACTTAGTTTTATTTCTATAGTCAGAAATTCATAAATCAGTGGCACCTCAAATTAAGAATGGGCTGCAAAAGTCAAATAGGACATTAGGCAAGAAAAAGATACCTGTAATAGATACATAATCTAATTGATTTGGATTTTTCTACTAAATGCACAGGTTGCAACCCACCTATACTTTTTTTTCATCCAATTCAGTTCTTCTCTCTGTCTTTCTATGAGGTTTCCCTAGATGATCTTCCATGAGTACCAGTGCAGCATTTAGGCTATCTGCCTATAATTAATAACTCTTACCTGCCCACCTTCTAAGTCTGATTCTACATGCCTAAATGATACCTTTGGCCTCATTTTTTTGGGCACAGCGCATTAGTAATTATATGCTACAGACTACTTGTTCCCACCACGTGTCTCTCCATTGCCACACATATCACCTTCTGTTCTAGAACAGATGGTGTGTCTGTTGTCCAAGGACCATCCTAGCAATATGAAGCCTTGGTTGGCCATGAGATGGCATGTTCTTTGGGCGTGGTAATCTGTAAAACAAAGAAAAATAGAAATTGATGATTGATGTATATTATTTTTCCATTGTTTAGACTATAATTAGGAGAATGTTGATGTCAACATTGAGGTGAAATATAATGACTGAGATATATATTAATGAAGTAAATGTATTGGCTGATCCATTTAAGACTTTGTATGGACTTATATGTGAATTCCTAATTTCTTCCCAAAACCATCATAAATATTTATAATAAAAATTAAGCCAAACAAATGGCCAAAATGAGAAATGTTTTTTTTTAATATTCCATTTATTATTTAACTTAAAAGTCTTTTTTTCTCTGTTCAATCTGGCATTTTTCCTGTTTCTCTTTTACAGAGGACATAAAGATAAGATATTTGTAGTGAAGTGCAACCCACATCATGTGGACAGACTGGTTACTGTTGGGATAAAGCACATCAAATTCTGGCAACAAGCAGGTACTTCTTTTGAATTCATCATTTGTCTGAATTTATTATTCTTTTGTGATAGTAGAAAGAAAGTCTTTCTCTAATCCCAGTTGAAGGCGTATGTGGAAATTTTTTCTTCCTAATATCACTCCGAAACTTAATGCTTGAGATGATATGACTGATTTTTCAGTATCTAGAATGCTATGTGTATGTCAGTTTTCTACAGATCATAATAATAGCTGACTTTTTGGTAACACTTTCAGTTATACAAAGTCCTTGGCATTCATTATCTCATTTGATCCTCTCCAAAACCCTGTGAAATAAGCTATTATTTACCTTCAAAAGAAGAAACCCATTCAAAAGAAGAGGCCCATAGAAGGTTACTTTACCCAGGGGTTACTTTGTGATGCAGGACTAGAAATCTTACACAGATAATGTGTCTGAGATAGGATTTAAACTTTCTAATTTCAAGTAGTAGAATACTCATTCTTATTCATTGTTCATATTGATAATTAAATTTATAACCTTCATAGCTCTGGACTCCAGTGGACTGGGTCCAGTCCTGGGGACTGATTTCCTTTAGCTTGTTGCCCTAATGTGAGGTACTCCACAAAAAAATCTCCTAGTATACTCTGGTATGTGTGGGTTTTTTCATATGTGAGCAATAGGATTCTCAACTCTTACGCAAGCACGGAAAGTACCAGATGTATATTCAATACAGGGCACTGTTTATTTCACCCTGCAGAAAATGTGTTAAATACAAAGAACTCACAGGAGCCCACCAACAGATACAGAAACACATAAAACATTCAACTAGCCCATAAGCTCTCAGAAGGGAGCTGTCCTTGGGGGCTGCTATTGGAACAATTCTTTGACATTCTTGTATATGTCTTTTCCCCGAAGGGTCCTAACTAGTCTCCCCCAGAGTCCGAGTGCTAGCCTGTGGTTTATATTCCCCCTGAAAAATAAGTATATCGTGGGGGCAGCTAAACAAAGAATCCCCTTCCCATCAGATCTCCACTGACAAAATAACTCAGAGTTTACCCTATGCAGTCAATGCTCCTCTTGATTCGGGAAATCCTCTTGTTGAGACTTAGGGGTGCTGGGACCCCAAAATAGTAACAGACAGGTTCTTCCTCGAATGAATTCAACCCAAGCCTTCCTTCAGTCAAAGATAAGGTTTATTGGAGCACTAGTCATGGTGGACAGGATTCTAAAAATCTGCCAAATTGGCTAGACTCTAAAGGTATCTGAGCAATTTAGTTGGGGGCAAGATGGAGCTTATATACAGAAAAACTGTTGGAAGGATCTAGGAGTGGACAAGTAGTCTGGGGGTGACTGAGAGGTAACAGAGAAGGACTGTGTGCCCTAGGTGAATGCCAGAGACCTGTGCCATGTGGCTGAGGGAGAATGGGGTCTAGATGGAATCAAAGGTGGGAAGAAGCCAGGGTGATTTGGAGGTAACAGACAATAAAGGGCTAGGCTAGGTTAGAGGTAATAGAGAATTGGGAGATTGAGCATAGGCCACAATGAAAGACCAGTTGAGAGGATTACTGGCATGGGTACACTCCTTAGGGAGGTATCTATGCCCCAGATAACCTTAAACAAAGGTCTGTGCCCCCTGGAATTAATTGTCAGGTTGTCAGCAAGTTCATTAAAGGCTCCTTACTCAACCCTCCTTTACATACCAGACTTAAGGAAGTAGAAAGCTTACTCTAAAGGAGACATATGGACTTTTTAGTGCTTCTAAGGTTCCCTTTCAGGGCACTAATTAAACCCCTACTCTCTTAAAATTAGAGGGTATTGAGTGAATGTTCCTTGAAGACAATGTTAGTGAGGTTGATTCTCCTTCCACAACATCTTTATGCATCTGTTCCCTTCCTCTCCACTTGCACCACAGAGTTCTAAATCCAGGCCTCGTCACCTCTTTAACAGACTTTTCCAACAGGTCTACAAATTAGTCTCTCTGACTCTAGCTCCTCCTATCCGGAGATAATCCTCCACATGGCTGCCGAAATGATTCTCCTTAAGCACAGCACTTAACATGTTACTCCCTGCTCAGTAAGCCCCACGGGTTCCCGTTTGTCTCTTGGATCAAATACAATCTTGCCTTTGAAGCTCTTCACAGTTGGCCTCCAACTCATCTTTCCAGTCTGATCAATAGTCAATAATCAATAAATATTTATTAAGGACCTACTATGTGCCGGGCATTTTGCTAAGTGCTGCAGATACTGAATATTCAAGAAACCATTGTAAGCCAGAAGGCTTTATATAATTATAAAGGCAATCCCTGCCCACAAGGAGCTTATAGTCGGGGAAAACAACATACAAACGGAACTGAAAAGAGGGGGGCGTGGGGATACTGCGGAGGGGAATAATGTTAGTGGAGTCTAAAAGCCCAGCAGAGCAACTGCTGGGAAATGAAGTTAGCTGGAAAATTCTGAGCCCTCTCGTAAGGGAGTTCGGGGAAGAATTTATTGTTCTCCCCTCCGGTATTTCAATCAGAGAGGAGAAGCAATTGAGTCATCTAAGACTGGTCTCTTATGACCCCTCCCAGAGAGTGCATTCAGTCCAACCTGTCCCGCTTCAGATGCCTTAATCACAGCATCCCATGTCCTGACTTGACTCCGTGCTTCCCACTCTTGGAAAGTTCCGGCCCCCACATCACCTCTTGGAATCACTCGCTCCTTTCCAGGTCAGCCCAAGTGCCTCTTCCCTGATTTCCCCATTTATAGTGCTCCTTTCTCATATATGTATTTATTTTGTACATATTTCGTATTTAATTATCTATTATTTATTCGTATTTAATTATCTATTATTTAATAATGTACATGTGGTTTCTTCCCAGCAGAATGTTAACTTCAAGAGAGCAGAGACAATTTCATTTTTACCTTTTATTTCGACTTCTTAGGCCAGCACCAGACACACAGAAGGTGTTTAATAACTGCTTGTTGAAATGAATTGAATAATATAAATGATGAAATAACTGATACCCTATAAAAATATGACCAGTTTGCCTTTTTACTAATTAATAGGATAGATTTAGTAAGCATACACACATATATGATACATATAAACATATATACATATGCCTGCTTATATGTATAGGTTGTATACATATACCTTTACATACATGTGTGTATATATATGTGTGATTTCTTACTGTATACATGGCACTATGATAAGTTAAGGTCTGGGGACACCACACCAAAAATGAAGTAGTCTCTGCCCTCAAGAAACTTACATTCCACAGATGAATGCAAATTGTACACAAATTGGAGGTAAATACAAGATAATTAGAGGAGGAAGAGAAAACCACTAAGGCAAGAAAGGTTTCATGCCATCACCATAACTTTCAAAAGAACATCACACAGTGCCAAATCTGATAGGCTCGTTTTAGTAACTTTCCCATAAAAAAGAACACATCATTCTCACAATAACACTTGCTGTGCGAAATATATTTACACAGGTAGAGAATTCTGTTTTCATTGCCTGTTCAGTTTGTTGGGGTTTTTAGAGAATATGTGGAGAAACTTACATAAAAGAATGCTTACACAAAAGCATTCTTGCTTACAGTGGCTTCTTGAATATTATTACACTTAACCTTGTCTGAAACCTGGCTTTTCAAGTACATATTTGGAATACTTCCTCCACTGGCATTTCTTTTTGCTTACTGAATTATCATTTTTCAAGGCTGTTTCAAAAGAAATTGATTCACTTCTTATTTTCCACTTAATTCATTCTACATGCTCTTTGAAGATAACATCAAGGATATTCATCAGAAATATAATAAAACCTTTTCCCCTCCAACTCCAGGTGGGGGCTTCACATCTAAACGAGGAATCTTCGGCAGTGTTGGGAAATTAGAAACAATGATGTCTGTTTCTTATGGACGAATGGAAGACCTGGTTTTCTCCGGAGCTGCAACTGGAGATATTTTTATTTGGAAAGATATTCTTTTACTTAAGACTGTGAAAGCCCATGATGGGCCTGTTTTTGCTATGCATGCATTGGATAAGGTATAGTATATTATTTAAAAGTCTTTTGCCAATTAACATTTTTTCCCATTATGTAATGGAATTAGGAAGAAACACTAAAAAACAAAAAAAGCTAGGCATCTGGAAAAAGTACAAGTTGACCATTCATGCTGGGAAGTTGTAGCTAGGGGGAAGTGGGGATAAAGTAGTTTGGGATTTAAAAAAAAATTCTCTGTTTCTTCCCGTCTCTCACTTTTTTTCTTTCTCCATCTGTATAACACCTGTCTTTAAAAATTTGTGTGCAGTATGAGAAAACATAGCCAAAAAATTCTCTGAGGCCTTTTGTCTAAGAATTAGTGGGAAAAATCTTGATACAATATGTAGCTCAGTTCAGAGTACTGTTTTAACAGAATAGGGAAAGAACTAGCAGTATCTGTTGTTTTACACGTTGTTCCCATTGCCCTGTAAAAACAGACCCCCATGGACTGGACCAACCCAGCTTCTTTGGGTGACTGTCAGCTTTAAACCTTTGATGAAAGTGCTGGATTGTGGGGCGGTCAGGTGGCTCAGCGAGTAAGAGCACCGGCTCCAGTGTTGGGATGACCTGGATCAAATCCGGGCTCAGATACTCAGCACCACACCCAGAAATAACTGGCCATGTAACCTTGAGCAAGTTGGTTAACCCCGACTGCTTTAAAAAAAAAAAAGTGCTGGATTGAAGTCTACCTGCCTCCCTGCTATGTTCCTACTCCAAGTAGTATTCTGTAATGGAAAAAGTACTGAATCTGGAGTCAGGGAAGCTGCATTCAAATCCTGGCTGTGCCACTTCTGTGACCTTGAGCAAGTGCTTAAACTGGCCAGACTTTAGCTCCCTCATTTTTGAAATAAAAAGAGTTGACTTACATGACCTCTAAGGTCCCTTCCAGATTGAAATCCTGTGATACAGTTTATTTGCATTTTGTCTCAAATAATCAAGTTGCCCCATCCTCCAAGCAGATTTCAGAAAGTGCTGATTTCTCTGGAGTGCTCTATGTAAGCAATCTATCTCACCTATTATGTAAGCAAAAATGAATTCTGTAATGCTGATCGGCTGGGATGTCCAGCCAACTCAGGACTTTCAGAGCCCCAGGCAGTCTGAGTCTCTAAACAGACCTGATCAGGTCAAACCTGGTTTTCAGGATTGACATTTGCTTGTGCACAGTCCAACTTATGGTTGATACCAGTTTTTAAAAATTTCTTCACATATTATAATGTGTAATAACTGTTTTGTGGATATATTATTCTTTTAATAAATTAATTTTGTTAAAAATATGAAATGCTTTTTTAAAAAGACTAGGAAAGAAAATTTTCCCACCAACACTATATTAGGGATAGGGATGTGGACCTCTTACATGAAAATATCTCTCCCTCTACCCAGGCAGGTTGGCATCCACTTAAAGTTTTAGAGAGTCGCCTAGATTTAGTGACATTCTGAGCACGTCAACATGCATTTGTTCAGTGCTTCCTATGTGCAAAGCACTGTGTTGAGGTTAAGACTCTTGGGGCAGCTAGGTGGGGCAGTAAATAGAGCACTGGCCCTGAAGTCAGGAGGACCTGAGTTCAAATCTGGCCTCAGACACTTAATACTTACTAGCCCTGTGACCTTGGGCAAGTCACTTAACCCCAAATGCCCTGTCTTCCCTCCTCTAAAAAAAAGAAAATAAAGATTTAAAATTCTTACCCAGTATTAGATACCAATATGTGTCAGAGATGTGACTTAAACCCAGGTCTCTCTCCCTGGCTCCAAAGGCAGCTCCCTGTCCACTATGTTATGGCTTCTTCTCTAGTTCATTGGGAATGTTAGTTTACCTTTTTATCACTTGACAAATTTAATCGCAAAGTCATAGAAATAATAGGAACTTTGCAATATCCTTTGACTTTGAGGAAGTAACTCCATATCAAAAAATAAGGATCATAGTATTTCAGTTCATAAATTTATAAGAATTACTTTTTTGGTAAGGGATGTGACTAAGTCTGTGATTTCACTGCTACGAGTTCCAGATGAGGAACCTTTCACCAGTACAGATAGGCACATTCTCTTAGAGAGTTGCCTAGAGCACCTAGGTTAAGTCACTTACCTAGGGTCGTACAGACAGTACATGTGAGAAAGCCCAACTTGAAGCCAGATCTTACTGTTGTCAAGGATAGCTTTCTATCCACAATACCTTCTCTATTTATCTTCATTGAAATGCACTGGAATGAGTACCTCAGAGAGAGCAGAATTAATTATTGCCTGGTATTTTGCTTTAAAAAAAAAGGAAATGACTTATGAATAAGGACAGTTGGTGTATTCTGGTAAGTTGCCAAAAGTAAAGTTCAGTGATGATACCAATAAATCATGTGCCTTGATCAAGTAATAAAGATAACTATTTTTTTTAAAAATAGTCAATCTGTTAAGCAGTTTGCTTGCCAGTTTTTCAAAAGATGAATCTTGATTTTAATTAGTGTGGAAATTGGTGACATTTAATTATATGCTAATGAGCAGCCAGGACCATAAGACCCTAGCTTTGGATCTGGAAGAGTTCATCCAGTCCAATCTCCTCAAATTATACATGAGAAAATGAGGCCAAAATAATTTTATATGACTTTTGTGTTGCTTTTGTGATAAATATGTATGCTTTCTCCTGGGATTGAATATAAATATATAAGCATTTTTAAAACTCCATGGAATATCATAACTAGAATTTCTGGTGACTATGGGACCAAATATATTGATGTATGCTTGAAAAAACATGGCAAATTTTTTAAAAAGACCTCTCCCAAGTAGGTGTGTTATTTTAAAGATAAATTAAATTTCTCATGCCAAAAGATTGATGTCTATACACGCTCTGCATTTGTGCTTTTACAGGGTTTTGTAACAGGTGGAAAAGATGGAATTGTGGAACTCTGGGATGATATGTTTGAGAGATGCTTGAAGACTTACGCTATTAAAAGATCTGCATTATCGACTAGCTCTAAAGGTGCCACTTGTACATACACAGTAGTAATGGTTCCATTCCTATGAGTGGGTTGCTATTGATGGACCTCAAAACCCTTCCTAAATCCACTCTCATCACTTTCTACATACTTAGAGCTCAGGCCCTTTGGTAGAACGGCAAAGAAGTAATGGCCACACACTTAGAAAATGATCAAAAACTGCTTTCATACTCAATTATATTTCTATTCCTCCCATCTTTAATACTGTCAAATACTATTTTCTTTCTCTCCCCCCACCCAGGTTTGCTCTTGGAGGACAATCCTTCAATTCGTGCCATCACTTTGGGACATGGACATATCCTAGTAGGAACCAAGAATGGAGAAATACTTGAAATTGATAAGAGTGGCCCGATGACGCTGCTTGTTCAGGTATGGTACTCTCCTATGCTCATGCAAACCTATCCTGACTAATAGTGAAGTCTAAAGTAAATCGCCTTGTGTAGTATTCCCCAATTCCTCCCACTCCGCCCCCCCCCCATGCAAACATCAGGTTAAAATATGTATCAAGGATCCAAATGTGGTGATGCATGCATATAATCCCTGCTAGTAGCAGGGTTCAGGTTGGTGGATTGCTTGAGCTCAAGAGTTCTGAGCTGCAATGACCTAACCTGATAGAAACTATGCTGTTAGAGCAAATCCCTAAGAGTGTGGAGCAGGGAATCAGGTTACCTAAGGAGGGACAAACTGGCTTAAGTCATAAATAGAACAGGTCAAAGCTCCCCTCCCAATTACCGTGGCTTTAGGACTTGTGAGTGGCTACTGCACTTCAAGCCAGGGCAAAATAGGGAGACCTGGACTCAAAAAACCAAAAAAGACATTAATGACTGGTTTGAATGGAAATAGAAGTCACAAAATCTATAACCTTAGGGTGAAGAACAATTCCATGATTTTAGGTTAGATGACAATAGGATTTTTATGAACTGATTGCATGAGTGTAAATAAGCTTCAGGTTTTTTGTATTATCAACTGTCAGTCACGTCTTCTGCTGGAAATCTCCTAAAGCTATGATTTCAGACCTTTCTTTCTATCAGTTGAGTGTGTTTGTGCTAAGATACTTTTATATAGAATTGACCCATCGCACATCAAATGGCTTTTCAGCTCTATGAAGTCCCCTTGCAGTAGCTAGGTAGTGAGTGAAGAGAGTGCTGGACCTGGAGTCAGGAAGACCAGAGTTCAAATTCTACCTCAAATGCTTACTGGCTATGTGAGCCTGGGCAAGTCATTTAATCCGTCAGGCTAAGTTTTCTCATATAGAAAATAGGGACAATAATAGCATCTACTTCTAGGTTGTTGTGAGGATAAGATGAAACATTACTTGTAAAACACTTACAAACCTTACAGCACTAGGTAAAAGCTGGCTATTTTTTGGAGGGATTCTAATAGCCCATCTTTGAAATCACTAGTTCCTCTGTATTTGAACCATAACTGGTATACTTGAAACTATTGTATATTTCTCTCCTGATAAAAGTTAGTAACGTAATGCACTTAATATTGTATAAAATACCAAATTATCATAGTGTCTGAGTTGAAAGGGAACTCATTAGCAATCTAACACAACCTGTTCCTACTGGAAACCTCTCTACAATGTTTCCAACAAGTGGTCATCCAGCCTTGAGGAACTCGAGTGAGAGAGAACATGTTACAGTACCTCTCTCCCTTGGCAAGGCATTCCTCTTGTGGCCGACTCTAATTATTAGGAAGTGGTTTCCTACCATCAAACCTGTCTGTTTCTCAGCAACTTCTACCCATTACTCCTTACCCTGCCCAAGTGTAGCCACTCAGACAAGTCTAAGCCTTCTATCTGCCAGAATGCCCTTCAAGTACTTGACAGCAACTATCACACTTGCTCTTTATATCTCTACTGACTTTGACACTTGAAACCATGTGATCTAGAGCAAGTCACTTCATGGTTCTGGGTCAAAATTCAATCTGTGAAATGAAAGGCTTGGATTAGATGTTTTCTGAGGTCTCTTCCCACTCCAAATCCCATGATACTATTCTCCAAGCTAAGCACCCACAGTTCCTTCAACTGATCATCAGATGGCATAATCTTGAGCCCCTTCTTTATCCTGGTCACCCACCTTTAATACTGGTCCCCCTCATTTGTATTCTTTCTAGCTTCAATGCCCTTCCTACAGTGTAGTTCCCAGAAACTAACATGATATTCCTGATGTAGCCTGTTGAGGGTAGAGTCCAACAACACTACTTCCCTGTATCTGGATACCATGACTATGACAGAGTATTCTAAAATCCATTAGTTGTTCCGGCTGCCATGTTACACTGTTAATTCATATTGAGCTTGCACTTCACCAAAAAATCAGAGATTTTTTTAGGTGATTTGCTAATTAAACACATTCCTATCATATATACATACAAATGTGTATATATAGATACATTCACATATATGTATATTATATATATATATATTTCTATAGAGTTCACTTTTGTACCTAAATCTAAGAGTTTACATTTATCCACATTACATTTTTTTCTAACTAGATTTATCCCAAATTCTAGAGCTAGGTCTTAATTTGTGGAAATAACAAATCTCAAGAAATGGTCACATTATTTGAATTCTCACTGCTGTATATTTCCATTGGACTGGACCAGTTATCATATCTTACATATTTATAACTTAAATAGTACAAAGCTGGAACTTAGCAAAATATTTCTGGATCCTGTGTTAACCAATTTGTTCACTCCCCCAGTTTTATCTGTAGATTTGATGAACATACCATACATGCTTTACACATATTCTGATAAATATGTTGAACACAGGGCCATAATGCAATCAGATTCTTCAGTGGTGGACAATGTATGTAGAGCCAGTCTCTGTGACAATGAAGTGAGCATAGTTCATAGTTCATCTCTATTATCGAACTACTTTTCTAAAAGATACATATAGAGGGTATCTACACAAGGCTAAACAAACATCAATATGAAAAATTAAAAGTTAATCAATCATCTTTGGTTTTCTACTCTCTAAATATTTGGTATCATAGTTTTAAAAAGTCTAACATTGAGTTTTTCACTTTCTAGCCAAATGATTTGATATCATGAAGACTTAGCTTTGCATTCAAACTCAAATAAAAAAAATCCAAAGTTATCAGAATGGTTCATAGAAGTCATAATCATTTCTATTCATATTTTAATCATACCAGAGAGAAAGCTTCTAAATAATGAACGTGAGAAAGCATTCTAAAAGAAATTGCACTTCACTAGACATCCAACAATTCACACCAAAGAGAAACTCTATGGATAAAATGAATATGGGAAATCCTATCACTGGCATTTCCATCTTATTGAAAATTGAATGATTCTTACCACAGAGACTTCCTGTGCCTGTAGTGAATGTGGGAGATCTTTTAGTTGAAATACTTTTCTTATTAAACACCAGAAAATTCATAGGAAAGAAGGCCTACATATAGAAGCAATGTGTGAAAACTTTTATTCTGAGAAGACAGCTTACTCAACATCAGGGAATTTATAATAAAGAGCAACTTAATGAATGTAATGAATGTAGGAAAACCTTCAGATTTTCCTTCATGTCAACTTTTTGTGATTGTAAGAAACCATACACTCTTGCAGAACAGTCCTAGGACCCCTGAAAACATTAGCAAAACCCTCTTCCAGGATTTCTGTAAACATACAACAAGAAAATCCTTCTTCAGGGCTTCTGAACCAACAGCAAGGTTCAAGGACCTCTGCAACAACAGCACTGTCCTTCACCAGTGGACGAATCTGGCAAAACAACATCAAAACAGACAGACAAAGTACCAGCATAGGTAGAAGCAGGACCTCTGCTGGGCTCCGGCTTCCACCTTCCCCAATCCATGTAAAAGGGGACTCTAAACAAACTTTGGAGCTGCAGAACACACAAAATGACAAAGAGAAGCTAACCTCCCGCTGAGGACAGCCCGGCAGGCTGGCAGGAATCGGCCAGCACAGCACTCTGGGAGCTGAGCCCAGCCCCACACAGGCTTTAGCCCCAGGGTGGGCCTGACCAGCCCCCTGCAGGAGGGACTCCAGATCAGCAGCAGCTGTGGCTGTTTCCAGATTTGTCAACACATAGATGCGAAGGACAAAGTGAAAGGTCAGTGTAGTCTGGACTTTGGGACCCAGTAAGTGGGAATGCTTGGCTTTTGCCCCTGGGGTAAGAAGCCACTAAGATGCAGGCACAGCCAGCAAGCACCCCGTGGCAGCTTCAACTCCTGGTCCTGGCCTGCAGAGTGTAGGGGGACCAAGCACCAGTCTGAGGGGTAATCGCTCTTCCTTTAGCCTTCTTGGATCTGGATTGCAGTCTAGGGTGGAGGTCCTGGGGTGTGTGTCCAGCTTGCCAGAGAGTTTGGAGACCTCAGAGAGGGCACCCATGTAATGCCTCTGGCAGCTGAGAAAACCCCAGCGTTTGGGACAAAAGCTCCCCTGTCTGGTGACAGAGTCCTACTGTGGCAAAAAGCCCAGAGGTCAAGTGACTGAGGGGCGACATGACCAGGCAAAGGAAACAAAGCAGACAGAAGATTCCAACATTAGACTCCTATTTTGGGGACAAAAAGGAGAAAAGCATGGAACAGGAGGAAGACAGTGAAGTCAGAACTCCTTCACCAAAAGCTTCTAAGGAAAATACAAGCTGGTTACAGGCCATAGAGGACCTTAAGAAGCAGATAAGAGAATTGGAGAAAAATTAGGAAGAGAAATGAGAACAATGCAAGGAAATTATGAAATGAGAGTCAACAGCCTGACTGAGGAAAATAATACCTTAAAAAATAGACTAACTCAAATGGCAAAAGAGGCTCAAAAAGGCAATGAGGAGAAGAATGCCTTAAAAAGCCAAATTTGCCAGACGGAAAAAGAATCTCAAAAGCTCACTGAGGAGAATCATTGCTTCAGAATGAGATTGGAGCAAATGGAAGCTAATGACTTTATGAGAAATCAAGATGCTATTAAACAGATCCAAACAAATGAAAGAATAGAAGGCAATGTGAAATATCTCATGGGAAAAAACACTGACCTGGAAAATAGATCTAGGAGAGATAATTTAAAAATTATTGGACTACCTGAAAGCCATGATCAAAGTAAGAACCTAGAAATCATCCTCCAGGAAGTTCTCAAAGAAAACTGCCCTGATGTTTTAGAACCAGAGGGCAAAATAGAGGTTGAAAGAATCCACTGATCACCTCCTGAAAAAGATCCCAAAAAGAAAACTCCTAGGAATATTATAGCCAGGTCCCAGAATTCCCAGATTAAGGAGAGAATATTACAAGCAGCCAGGAAGAAACAGTTTGAATATTGTGGAAACACAATCAGGATAACCCAGGATCTGTCAACTTCTACACTGAGGGATCGAAGGGCTTGGAATATGATATTCCGGAGGGCAAAGGAGCTGGGATTAAAACCAAGAGTCATCTACCCAGCAAAACTGAGTATCATGTTTCAGGGGAAAATATGGTCATTTAGTGGAATAGAGGACTTTCAAGCATTCTTGCTGAAAAAACCAGAGTTGAATAGAAAATTTGACATTCAGATACAAGAAGCAAGAGAAGCATGAGATGGTAAACAGAGAAAAGAAATCATAAGGAACTTATCAAAGTTGAACTATTAACATTCCTACATGGAAAAACAATAATTGTAACTTATGAAACTTTTCTCAGTAGTTGAAGGGAATAGAAATATATATATATATATATATATATATATACATATATATATATGAGGGTATATGGGCTTATGAATACATATGGGAATGTGTGTATATATGTTTACAGGTATACATAGATAGAGGGCACAGGACCAATTTAACAGGAAGGGATGATACTTAAAAGGTGAAATTAAGAGGTGAGAGAGGAATATAATGAGAGGAGATGGGGAGAGACAGAATGGGGTAGACTATCATATATAGAAGAGGCAAGGGAAAATGGTTACAATGGAGGGGAAGAATAGGAAGGCAAAAGGGAATGGGTCAATCTTATTCCCATTGAATTTGGCTTGAGGAGGGAATGAAATACACACTAAATAGGGTATCTCACCCTCCAGGAGAATAGGGGGGGGGAAGGGGATGAGAGGGGGGATGATAGAAGGGAGGGCAGGCTGGGGGGGGAGGGAAGTTGGGAGCTCCCACTTTTGAAAAGGTACTGGATCAAAGTAGAGAATAGAACTAGTGGAAGGTGGGATAGGAGGGAGGGAAATATAGTCAGTCTTTTACAATATATCTACTATGTTATTGTTTTGCATTAGCTACACATGTACAACCTATACTGAACTGCTTATCTTCCCAGTAAGTGTGGGAGACAAGGGAGGAAGGGAATGAATCCGGAATTCAAAGTTTTAAAATCAAATACTCAAATATATATACATATATATATATATACACAAATATATATACACATATATATATACTGTTATTAATAATACTATTTTACATGTAATTAGGAAATAAGTTATACAGGCACTGGGGCATAGAGATCCACTGGAAAAGTCAAAAGGTGTATGGGAGAAAATATGGGAGAGAGCAGATTGGAGGAGGGGATATCCTGTGGGACTGCTATTTTGGGGCAGTGGGTAAGGGAAAAACGGGGAGAAAATTTGTAACTCAAAACCTGGTGAAATGAATTATGTAAATCAGAAGTTAATAAAGCATTTGAAAAAAAAGAAGAAAACACACTCTATAAATGAATGTGGAAAACACTTCAGTTTGACCTATCATCTTCTTAATATCATCAAATTCATACGAAAATATACCCATAAATTCACTTAATATGGAAAGTCCTTCAGTTGAAACCTAGTCTTTATTAAATAATAGAAAATTCACACTAAATAGGAATTAGATTAACATGATTAATATAAGGAAGCTTTTAGTTTCATATCACACTTTGTTCAGTATTAAATAATTCTGCCTGGGGTTTGGGGGAGACACCCAGTGAATATAAGGAAAGCATTTGGTCAAATATCATACTTCTTTTGATTGGCATAAGTAAATTTATATGATGGGCAAATACATGATTCTAACAAATGGAAATTTTAAGTCTAACTCAGAAATGTTTGCTCTTAAAGAATGTATCAATTGTGTAGAGCTATTCTTATTGTTCTTTCTTTATACAGAGGTCCTGTAGAGTCACAAATACAGGAACTATCAGTCTTTAGTATTATAGGGTCACAGGCTTAGATCTGGAAAGGATCTTAGAGGTCATATAGTCTAACCCTCATCATCTCTTGTCCAGGCTAAGACAAAAGTCTTTTCATTGGTCTCTCAACTTCCATTCTTTTCCTTTTCCAATCCATCCTAGACACTGCTGCCAAACTGGTATTACTAAAATTAAATCTGGCCATCTTATAAAATCTTTAGTAACTTTCTATTGTCCCCTCTATAAAGCACAAAATCTTTAGTTTGTCATGTGAAGCACTACACAGTCCAGCTCTCACTCAACTTTGGAGTCTTGTTTGATATCACTCCCCTCCACACTCTCACCATTCCAGACATACTGACCTACTAGCTATTACCTGTGTATAACGTTCCATTTCCCACCTCCAGGCCTTTGCACAGTTGACCATTTGCCTGTAAAGCTCTCCCTCCTCACCTCTGCCTCTTAGAATCCCTGCTTTCCTTCAAAGTATCACCTCCTACATGAGATCTTCCCAGACTTTCTGCAGTTGTTAAGGCTTTCTCCCTCCTGAATTTCCTTTGTCTTACTTTTATTTGCTTTGTATTTTCTTGTCTTTGTACATAATGTTACTAATATCACTCCTAAAATGTAAACTCCTTGAGGGCAGGAATAGTTTTATTTTAACTGTCTAACTAGCAGCTGGTACATACAAAGTGTTTATCAAAATTTGTCATCTTTCCCCCCAAACTCACCTGGCTTCCAAACTTTTCTGTTTCTATCGAGGCACCACCCTCAGATCTTACAGCCTCAGAATCATATATAATTCTTCCTTCTCGGAATTCCATTTCTCATCTCAGTAACTTTAACTAGGTTATCTCCCATGCCCTGAATGTTCTTCCTCCTCTCTTCCACCTCTTAAAGTTCCTAGGTTTCCTCAAAGCTCAGTTCAAGCGCCCCTTCTGACAAGAGATCTTTTTAGATTTCAGAATTGTTTGTGACTCCCTACAGCCCCCCCCCAAACTCTCTACTTTTATTTATTGTTGTGTGATGCATAAATGTGTATTGTGTATCTATGTATGTGTGCATGCATCAGTGTGTATGTATTTTGAATTTACTTATCTATGTACATTCTGTTTTCCTCCAGTAGAAACAGACCAAGTTCTGTCTCTGCATCCCCATTGCCTGAGACCTTGCACAAACCTAGTCCCGAACAAAGTACTTCATAAATTCTTGTTGAGTTGAATTATTAAATATTTGTAGTCTGGAATTTTTGTATTTCTGCAGAATTTGGAGCCTCAAAATGGGGCCTAGAATTCAAAGAACTATGAAATCAATGAACCTCATTGTTTCCTTTCAAATAGGGGCATATGGAAGGAGAAGTGTGGGGTCTGGCAGCACACCCTCTCCTGCCCATCTGCGCAACAGTGAGTGATGATAAAACTCTTCGAATCTGGGAACTCTCATCCCAACACCGCATGTTGGCTGTTCGGAAGCTCAAAAAAGGTAACCTCCGTTATCTTATGTTTCTGATGAACTGTCTAAAACCCATCCTACTATAGGTGTTATTAGTATTATTCAGAACTGTGTGATCCAATTTAAGACAGACTGGGTTGTGCATTTCTTTTTCATTGTACATCTCTGACATTTGTCCACTTTCCAATTCTGGGACCATCATCAGGTTCCACGAGGCAGTATCTTCAGATATTCAGAATTTGAATCCAGTTCCTTGGAGTCCAGAGAAGCTAGGTTTACAAGGGATAGAATGTCAGGCCTGGAGTCAGGAAGACTCATCTTTGTGAGTTCAAATCCAGTCTCAGACACTTACTAGTTGTATGACCCTGGACAAGTCACTTAACCCTGTTTGCCTCAGTTCCTCATCTTTAAATTAAGCTGGAGAAGGAAATAGCAAACCACTCCAGTATCTTTGCAAAAAAAAAAAATCACACCAGGTCATGAAGAGCTAAACACAAATAAAACAACAGAACAATGACAACAATAACCTTGGACTCCAGAGTCAGTGCTCTTTTGGGGCAGGGCCTCAAATGTCTGATTTTATTGACAGAAAAGTTCAGTGAAATAAAAGGAAAAAAATATTCTTTTCGATTTTCTCTCTCAGGTGGGAGATGCTGTGCCTTTTCTCCTGATGGGAAAGCCTTAGCAGTTGGGCTGAATGATGGGAGCTTCCTAGTGGTGAATGCTGATACTGTTGAAGACATGGTCTCCTTTCACCACAGGAAGGAGATGATCTCTGATATAAAATTTTCCAAAGGTACAGATTTCCCCTCATTTTTCTTCTTCTTAATCACAGATTTAAAGTGTAATTGATAATAGGGTGGACTGTACTGGGAAGCATCCACATTTGAAAATGCCTGTTTCTTGGGAGTGAATGATCATACAGAGTAATCTGGTGCTAACAGCCTATTTTTCTCTCATAGACACAGGGAAATACCTGGCTGTGGCATCCCATGATAATTTTGTAGACATTTACAATGTACTCACCAGCAAAAGAGTTGGTATCTGCAAGGGTGCTTCAAGTTATATTACACATATCGACTGGGATTTGAGAGGTAAAAGATTTCTCAAAATCATGGCAATATTTACTTTTAGATGAAATGTCAAATAGACATATACTGTTTCTGGAGATGAGGATAGCTAAGATTTCTGGTAACCGCCTATAAACATGACCATCTCTCTCCTCTTCCTTTGGGTTCTGGAAGATGTTTCCCTACAAAAATGCTTCTCTCTTCTTTTGACTTTTTCCAGATCATTCTTAGGCTCCTAAACAGTCACTGGCAATCAACCCTGAAAGAGAACTAGAGAAATAACTTTCCCCCACGTTTCCTATATTTCCCTGGGGCCATGCCTCTATTTCATGTTGTATGCACATTTGTAGAACAGTCCATTCCTATTCCTCCTTCTCTTCCTCTGCAATCCACAAAAGGACATCCTTATGCTAACCTATTCCCTTAGAGAATGAGGCTTAATTTTAGTTCATTTCTCAGTGGCTTTGTATTATAGGTCTTGGCATTATAACAGACTTCAAGGTTCATTTGTTATACTGGGATGCTTCTTTGAACACTCAGATGACTTTGTGATGCCCTCAGTTTGAATGTTCCCTTCAGGAAGGCAGATCACACCTTCCTATGCCTGCCTATCTCATTCTACTCTTGTCCATGTCCTCTCTTAAGTTCACCAGAGAACATCCACCCAATATGCCAAAGACCTTCCCCATTTTCTTTTGGCTTTGCAAGGATACTAGTAAAGGATTCCAGTTGTCCATCTTGCCAGGTGACCAATCCATCTTGTCTTCCTCTCGTAGGAAGGAAAATATTTATTTGATTACTGCTTGAAGCATGACTTTTAAGCCAAGTCTTAGAAATGATTGTTATTTGGAGATTCTTTGTTGTGATAGCATTTGTCTTAACGGAATTTGGTCTGTGTCTCCAACATTACAAGGTAAAATAGGGTAGCTTATGACAAAGTCTGTCCTATCAAAATTTGCTGCAGTTCCAGCAAATGCAGCAGGAGAGCAGATTTCCTATCACATTCACACAAGCATGAGAGAACAGGTACTGGTCCTGAATTCAGGTCTTAGATGAATGCTTCAAACTGTACTTCATGCTGATTGCCTTCACAGAGAGGTAGGTTCAAGTGAACCCATTGCCAATCAAATGGAATATTTGTAAAGTGCTTGGCACAGTGACTGGCAATAGGAAACACTTAATGAATGCTTTTTTTCCTTCCCTTTTCCGATCATTTAGAATATCCATCATTTAAATTGTGAGTAATTTTGTTTTGTATGAAGCAAATGGAATTGTCATGTCTTTGGTTTCTTCCTTTCTAGAAATATATTCTGTCAAGAGGTGAACATGGTGAGTCAAGAACTTGATTGGCTAATCTGGCTCCCAAATCAAGAAAGATGTGGTATATAGCAATGCCAGTTTTGAAATCACAGTTCTATAGATTTAGAGCTGGAAAGAACCCAAGATGCCACCCAGTCCAACACTCTCATTTTACAGATGAGAAAACTGAGGTCCATAGAGGTAAAATTATATACCTCATGTCCCCTAATTATTAAATGGTGGGGCCAAGATTTGAACCCAGATCCTGATATTTGACTACATATCCAGCATTCTTTCCATTAAGCTTTGCTGCCTCCTGGATAGCCAATACTAATCCTACTTGTGGAGTTTACACATGGTTCTGGTTTATCTTAGTATCCTCATTTGTAAAAGGAGCTGGTTGAAATAGAAAAGCCTATGATTCTTAGAAATTTCATCCATATTAATCCACTTCAATTTGATGTGAGTTAACCCCTTCCCTCCTTTCTTACTCAGATTTGGAATGGGTCATTTTGTCATGACAAAAAAGAATCCTTATTATGATGAAAAGTGGGCATTAACTTCATCAGCATGGCAGCCATGGATTTTCAGAGACAGGACAAAGAAAGTGTGGTTTTAATCATAGTATCTAGGTTTGGAGCTCTAACCAACCATAAAAGTTCTGAAGTCCAACTTCCTTAAATTTTATTTTTAAACAGATGAGTCTCTGCACAAAGAAATGTCCTTTTTAAAATCATTTTTCCTGATTTGGGCTTTGGAAAACATCGTACCCATATACTTAGAGGCCAAGAATTAAGTCAGGCAATCCAGAAGTGAGTTGCAAATATATTTAAGAAGGCTGGTTTTCATTTGAATGCAACATTTTCAGCAATTTAAGATTCTTATAGTTAAGTCTTTTAGCTCATATTTAAGCATCCATCGAAGACTGGATGCCTACTTGTTAGGCATGTAGGAGAGAAGATTCTTGTTGGATCCCATGGCCTGAAGACCCCTTCTAACTCCAAGATTCTGTGAGTTTGATTTGGAAGGGATTGCACCAGACTAAGATCAAACAACTGAAATTCTGACCCACTGGAATGTGTTGGCCTTTGGGAGGATTTAATGCTAATTTTTAAGATGATGACATTAGTGATATTAGGATTTTTAGACCTTTAATCTCCCAATTTAAATGCAGTCCCTAAGTGACTGAACAGCAAAGTGCCTGGCATAAAATCATAACTTAAATGCTTGTTGAAATGAATTAAATTGAATTGACTCATGGAAAGGCCCCAGTAGCACAGTCAAATACCTGATTTTCATAAACAACATCCTATTGTACTTAGGGGAAGCAGCAGACAAAATTCTGTATCCAGATAGGCCTCACTTTTCTATTTCTATCACAACAAATAAAAGCACATGCCTGCTGACCTGTGTCAATGAAGTAGCATCAATCTTGTGATATAACTATTCTGTTACCCATAGCAACCACTGATCCTAAGAAAAAACTGAAGAGTGTTTGACCTAGAAATGAAAGTGAGATGCAAAGATTCTCTCAGGGGGTACCACCAATGACAAGAAGAAATCTTGTCTTTCTGTGGGGTCAGAATTACCTTCCCTTTTTATTTCTAGAGATGACAGCATTAAATACAACCTTGACCTAAACATTTTGCCGATTTTATGGGACAGAACATAGGACTGGGGTTTCACTGGTTTGGGAAACTCCTTGGTAAAGTGGTACCTTTTCTGCAACTGATGGACTCAGAGAGTTGCCTAGAGAATTGAGATGTTAAGTGAATTGCCTAAGATGTCATTTCATACCCATTTTCATTGATCTATTTGGTTTGACACTCTGAGTACCAAATTCAGAAATATATTAACTTTATGACTAAGCAGACTTATTCAGAAAATAAATGTGGAATCTGTCCCTTTCCAATATTAGATATGTAAGTAGGTAAGTGAACGTATTTGTGGAGATTTGGGGGGAATGGAGTATAAAAATATATGGTGTCATTTCAATATTGGGAGAGTTGGGACTCTGGATCAGGGTGCTAAAAGCACTTTTAGTCCTTCAAGAACAGGAAAAAAAAGAGTTTAGTAGCTAGTCAGCAAAATGAGTTAAAATAACAAACCACCAAATGGCCCAATTCTTTTTACCAATGGCCAGACTCCAGTTGAACTTTGCCCAGCCCCACCTTGATCTTCAGTGACCTCTCCATCATGGTGTCAGACTGAGGTCTCAGCCCATAGGACCATGCACCAGGCTCAAGAGTGTGCAGGACTTGGTAATGCAACCAATACTACTTAGATAGAGCCCTGGGCCTGGAGTTATGAAGAAATCAGGTTAAATATGGCCTCAGAAACATATTGACTAAGTAATCCTGGACAAGTCACTTAATCTCTGTTTGCCTCAGTTTTCTCAACTGTAAAATTCGGATAATAATAGCCCTATCTTGAAGGGTTGTTGTGAAGATCAAATGAGATGATATTTATAGAAAGTACTTAGTAATGTACCTGACACATAGTAAAAGGTACATAAATTCTAATTCCATTTTATTCCCTGCACTGATTTGTGATGGCCCAGGCACAAGTATTGCTTGTGAAGACTGAAAATACAAATAACTCTTGATTAGTATTTAGGAACTATTATAAAGTTTGTGGATTAGCTAGGCCTTTTACTTTTCTCTCCCATTCCCTCTCTTTAGACCATTTCGCTCAATATTAATGCCAATATCAGAAAACAGCAAGGAGAATAAAAAGTTAACACTCAACCCAGTTCATGGTGATATTTTAAAAGAGTTTTTGTAGAAGATTATGTAAAGGAAGAAATTAAAAAGAAAATTACAGTGAAGCATTGGAGGATTACCATTACCCAACAATCGCTAATGGCTATGAATGACTTGGGTTGACTCTGAATATCTTAAAAGAAAATTTTCATTGAGCTCTTTTTTTAACCTTTCTTTTTAAATAGCTTTTGTTCTCTGAGGTCTCTCTAGAGAGTGTTCAAACGTAAAATTGCTTTCCAGATTTATTCTGCTCATTGGGGGAAATATTAGTTATTCTTTTTAGTGCTGAAGAAGCCAAAGATATGACAATTTTCTCTTTTCCTTTTCCACAATATAATCATGGTAGAGAGATTGCATGCTGTAACAGACAATGAGTTGGCCTAAGAGTCTGGAGGCCCTAGGCTTATATCCTGCCTCTGCAGGATATAAGGTTGACATTTAAGTTCTTGGTGCTCAAGTTAGCCTACTAAGGTTATAGCTTGCAGAGAGGGAGATAGCTTTCATTGTTAGAGTTTCCCTTCTTGGGAGTTCCTTCACCCAATCAAATCACAGGTGTAGCCCCTATCCCTAAACATGGGGAAGAATGCTACCAGCCACCATTCCCAGTCCTGGAAACTACATTTTAAAGTTTGCCTGCAGCTTCAGAGTCAACACACAGACCCATTCTCATAATCTTAGTATATGTACCTCACCAACCTCTGGACATTTGCAACAACTAAATGAACTTAGTTTGGAGTTTTCTATTTGTGAGAGAGACTATATTTGAGATAGGTCACATGTAAGACCATGTTTCCGGGACCTTGTTTGATCTCTAAATTCATTGGATATATATGCTATCAATCGGAAAAACTTTATGGTAATATAATCTTTGCAAAGGGGATATTTCACAAAGATTGCTGAAACCCTCAACCCTGAGTCATTTAAATCTACAAAATATTGTTGAATAAGAAACAGCTTTGCTGTGGCAGAAGTTAGACTGGATAATTTAAGAGGTAATTCCTAGTATGAATTGCTGTGAATCAAACATTCTAATTTTGCCTTGAACTAAAAGATCGTTTTGTGGTCAACATTTGGTCGAGCACACAAACATGATCTTTTCAGAGTTTAGAAATAAAAGAGAAGAAATGGGCGTATATGGTCTGTTTGGTGTGTCTTTGCCTCACTGTTTGCAAGCCTGAAGGTGCAAATTTAGATTTGAGTCCAGGACAGAGGAACTGAGTGTTCACACCCCAGATCTCATTTAGAACATGGATTTGTTTGCCAAGCCAGTTGGCTTTCACTTTATCTTTCTGTTAGAAGACAACACATGAATATAGAAAAGATACATTTGTGGCAATCTTGTATTTCTGCCGAGTATTTGCTTCCTTTTCAACAGATATTGAATAAAACGTCATAGCTTGACTCTGCAGTATTTTGAAGGTCACCTCAAAGTTACCTCTGTAGGGTTATAATACAGTCAAGGGAGTGAACCCACATTGATACCACAGCTATAGGTGGTTTGTTTTTTTTAAGAATCAACTTGAGCCTTCGACTAAAATAAACAATATTAATGAGATGCATGCTTATCATTCAGTAACAAATGTGGAATTAAAATGTTCTGTCTACTTCATTTCACAATAAACAGGAAAATTGCTACAAGTCAACTCAGGTGCCAAAGAACAGCTCTTTTTTGAAGCCCCAAGAGGAAAAAGACACATAATACGAGCTTCAGAGGTAATTAACATATTCAATATTAATTTTAGTATTTCATGAAGACTTAATATATGCATTTTTATAACTACTGATATAAAGAAACAAGAAAAATGACAGCTGAAGCAATAATTTCTTGATTAGGAATGCTTAAAACTTTGCTTTCCCTAATTTCTTACCAGGTTATTTGATATATCACCAGTACAGCAAGACCATTTTTCTTTCATTTTTCTTTTTCCTTTCTTGTAAGTATACTGCTAACTAATTAGGATTATAGGGGTTTTTTTTCCTTCATTTTCTTCACCTAAGGCTTGCCACTAGGGATTCCTTTCCTTCCAATCCCACATATCTCTTCTACTCTATAAAGCTATTTTTGAAATCAATGAGCCATATTTTTCTCCTGACTGAGCTACAACCTGATTGTAGGTTAAGCACATTTGGAAATTGTTAACCCTTTCAGACACTGCCTGAATTAGAGAGCATGGCCCAGAAAGATGGTGAATGCTGCTTTTGTCCAAAATTTACTCTCAGGAAGTATTTTTAGGCCATAGGAGAATCTGACTCATTGGCTTGCTATATAGTTTTGGACAAGATAGAAGGAAATAATAATAACAATAACAATAATAAAGAAGGAAAAGGAGGGGGGGAAGCATTTATGTGGCATTTATATAGTGATTGGGAAAGGGGGTGACAGCTAAATGACTCCGTGAACAGAGCACTGGGCCTGGAATCAGGAAGACCAGAGTTCAAATTTGGCCTCAGATATTCACTGTGTGACCCTGTACAAGTCACTTAACCTCTGTTTGCCTTAATCTACTGAAAAAAGAAATGGCAAAGCACTCCAGTATCTTTACCAAGAAAACCCTATGGACAATATGGTTCCCAAGGTCACAAAGAGTCAGACATAACTAAATGATTGAACAACGAAAACAATATGGTGCTTTAAGGTTTGGTCATGCTTTTCACATATTGTGTTTTTCAAAATATTCATTCTTATGAAGAATGATATATAGCAGGAAATCTTTAGTTACAAGTCATATTGTTGTTTAATTGGGAGACACTGGGCAAATAACTTACCCTCTTCCTTAATTTGCCAACCTACCTGTAAAATAACCCAAAAATATTTGGTGTTATTTAATTTGTGGTGTGGCAAATGTTTTGAAATTGTTAGATAGCAAATACTAAAGAAATATAAAGTAGGGGTGGCCAGGTGGTGCAGTGAATAGAGCGATAGCCCTGGAGTTAGGAGGACCTGAGTTCAAATCCAACCTCAGACACTTAACACAAAAAAACCAACTAGTCCTGTGACCTTGGGCAAGTCGCTTAACCCCAACAGCCCTACCTTTCCCCCTCCAAAAAGAAAAAAGGAAAAGAAATATAAAGTATCATGGATTATAATGCTATAGTATTTGTATTTAAGTGCTTTCAAATGCAACAGGATTAATGAAAAGCAGTTGCTAATATCAAGAATTGTTCTTCCCCTTAGCTTTTCTTCCTCATTTCTCCCCAAATTCCAATTTGAAGAACTCTGGTTGATCATGTTGTGCAAGATGCTTAACTATTCTGTGCTTCTGAACACCCTAAGGTGCCACTCTAAGATCCCTCCCAGTTCTGAAACCATCATCCTCTGGTTCCCTTTGACAACTGGGATTCAGGAAAGTTAATTGGGTTGCCTGTGGTCCCTCCATATTCAGGTGGTAAAATGAGAACTGGGCAGGGAGGCAGCATCTTCCTCCAAGATCAAGGCTCTTTGAACTTGACCAGGAGAAGGTGTGGGCCAGTGGAAAGGGCGTTAGATTCAGAGTCACATGCCCTGGGGCCAAATCTTGACTGCCACTTCTTACTTCTTTGACCTTGGACAGATCACTTCTCCTCATCCATAAAATGAGGGCTTTGGACCAGAGTGTCTTTCAAACTCTTTCTAGCTTTAAGTCTATGATTATGGGATTTAATAAAACAACAACACAGTATCATAGCATGTAACATCTTTCATGATTTGGGAACCAGATTAAATAAGTTCTTGAGTCACTTCACATTTTGAAATTTCTAGAAAAGGGAACTTTGAAAATACTTAATACTGTACAGTTTAACTGATGGTTGTCAGGAACAACTAGAAATCTTAAAATTCTGTTTATTGATTATATAGACAGGGCCTTGAGGCAGGTTATCTCTTAAAAGCCCTTCTGGTTCTAAAAGCTATTTTAAATTTGGGGTTTTTTTTGGGGGGGTGCCAACTATCATTTTGAGTGACCCATTTTTTAATATTATTCATCACAGTTTTTGAAACTGGTATCCGATGAGCATTTGTTTCCTCTGGTGAAATTTTTTCTAGTTAGAGGGGGTTGGTGTCTCAGTGGATAGGGAACTGGACCTCTGGAGTCAGGTAGATGAATCTTCCTGAGTTCAAATCTGGCCTCAGACACTTACTAGCTGGGCAAGTCACTTAACCTTGTTTGCCTCAGTTACCTCATCTATAAAATGAGCTGGAGAAAGAAATGGCAAACCACTCCAGTATCTATGCTAAGAAAACCCTAAATAGGGTCACATAGGTCCCTTCCCCTAGTTACTGACTGTGTTCACAGAGTGACTAACTCAGATTGGCATGCCATTCAAGCCACCCCCTCCATAAACCTTTCTATTCTGTGGGTCTGATGCAGGGTAAACAGTTCCAAGGCTTATGGCCATTTCCTGCCCTATTACCAGGGCTATGATGGAGCCTTTTATGCAATTGAAAAGGGAAACAATTGTAGAGAAAGGAAGGAGGTAAATGTGCCAGAGATGGGACCTAGAATTTCTCCCTCAGTATCTAGCTCAGTGGCTATGGCGTGGAAGAAATAAAACAAACATTTACTAGGCACCTACTGTGTGCTAAACACTGTGCTAAGTGCTTTACAAATATTATTTTTAGTATTTGAGTCTCACAACCACCCTGGGAGGCAAGTACTATTATGGTCCCCATTTTACAGATGAGGAAACTGAAAACAAACAGAGGTTAAGTGACTTGCCCAGGGTCATACAGCTGATAAGTGACAGATGGAAGATTTGCAGTTGGTAGACGCTAATTCCAATACCCTCAAGGTGTTGATTCCTAGCAATAACCATTAAGTTTTCCTGAGGGATTTGGATATGTTCATTTTCATTCAAGATCCATTCAAGTGACTGAGGTCTGATTTGAACTCGGATCTTCATGATTCCAGGTCCAGTGCTCTATCCATTGTGCCACCTAGCTTCCTTTTTTCTTCAGAAAGAAGATTGTTGACAAAGAGATTTGATAGTAATAATCCAGTGGAAAAGGTGAGCCCCCACTCTAGCTGCACGAAACTTAGAAAAGGCAAGAGAAATTAGCACCTCAGTCCACTGCTTACAAACTCCAAAGTGGCATTCTGTCAGTTCAGTCCAATACAATGCAAGGGTAGCATATGCACAGAACAGAATCTGTGGTTAGTCCTGCCCATTCCCTGAGGAACAAGGAACTTGAAATAGACACATACCCCATTATCACACAGTACTCTGACTAAAGCCGGGGCTGTACCTCTGTAATTACACCTCCAAGGAAGGAGAGTGAGCAGAGAATTACAGAAATCTAGCCTACATGCCACTGGAATATAACAATCTGGATTTCCCCCAGGGAGCAGACTAGGCCTCGATTTTAGCTACATCTTGCTAATTTTTAAAAGTTATTTTAAAGGTGTTTTAAAGTGCTTCTCTAAAGAGAGCCTGGGTACAGATCTTGAATGAAAATGAGCATGTCCAAATCCCCCAGGAAATCTTAATGGAACTTCTTTTGGTTATTGCTAAGAGTCAAAGCTTTCATGTTATTGGAATTTTGCTTCTACCAACTGCAAATCTCCCATCTGTGCATTTCATGCAAGACTGTTTACCAAGTGCAGAACTTGTATACAAGCCAATATAACTTGAACAGCTGTATAAAGCCAAATGGTGGCCTTCTCCAGGGCATAAAGTAAATTAAGAAGGCAGTAAAAAGACAAAAAAAAAAATCTTATGACTTTAGCAAGTGATGTGATGACAGGAAGTGAGAAGACTGCTAATGGCATCACCATGCATTAAACAACACTCAAAACCACATAGATTATGATGTACACAAGACCATTCATCTGGACCAAAAATGAAAACTCCAGTCCATTATCTGTACATTTTCCAAACACTCAGTTTTCTGGCATTGTCTATAGCAATGAGCTGAAGGTGTCATGGAAGTCTATGAAGTTATTGCAAGGGGTCTACAAATCTATACACACACACTTATGTATATTGTGCATGTGTGTATGTACACACATGCATATCAAACATTGACATTTTTATCTTAATTTAGCTCCAACAAAAATCTACCAAATTCAATGTAGCAAATAAGCAAAAATCCATTTTATGGACTGAGCAATGTAGCCAAGAGTCAGCTTGGCAGAGAGGAAAAAGGGCCAACCTCAAAGGCAGGAAGATCCGGCTTCATATTTCACTTCTGACACATTGGACGTGTGACCATGGGCAAGTCATTTAACTTTCCAGTGATCTGGACAACTTTTTAAGTGGGAAAGAAAGGAAACAAGGATTTATTAAACACTTACCATGTACCAAGTACTGTGCTAACTACTTTACAAATATTTTCCCATATTTTTTTTTTAAGCAATTGGGGTTAAGTAACTTGCTCAAGGTTACACAGCCAGTTATTTTGTATGGGTGTTAAGTATCTGAGGCCAGAACCGATCCCGGGTCTCTGAACTCCGGGGCCGGTGCTCTTACTCACTGCCCCCCATATGTTTTCTAAGACCATAAGTTTCAGAAGAGGTGCCAACTTATACTTGTAGAAGGACTTTCTTCACCTGGAAGTTCCTATATCAATGAAATCATCATAATAATAATAATAGTGGCTAACATTTATGTAACATTTTACAATTTGCAAAGAGCTTTCTGTGCATTATCTAATTTGATTCTCTCCACAACCCCATAAGGTTCAATTATTAATCCCATTTTACAGATGAGGAAACTGGGACTGAAAATGGTTAAATGATTTGTCCAGAGGCACACAGATAGAAAGTATCTGGCAGGATTCACACTCATGCCTTACTGATTCCAAGTCCAGTGCTCTATCCACTAACACAACTTAAACACAACTGTATCACCATTTATTTATCAAATGTACATGGATACCATAATGATAAATAAAATACTCTTTCAATTGTGTTTGATTCTTTATGACTTTTTGAGGGTTTTCTTGGCAAAGATACTGAAATGGCTTGCCATTTCCATCTCTAGTTCATTTTACAGACAAGGAAACTGAGGCAAACAGGATTAAGTTACTTGTCCAGGGTCACCCAGTTAGTCAGTGTCTGAGGCCAAATTTGAACTCATTTCTTCCTGACTCCAGCCCAGTCAGGGCTCCATCCACCTCACTACCTTGCTACACAAAATAAATAAATAAATAAATATTCCTTTAAAAGTGTTACTGATTTCATGGTAGCTTTTTTCTCATCACATGTTTTACAAATCAAGCAATAATCATCACGTTTATACTGTGGGCATCTGATATATTTTGACATTAACAAGAGGTTCTCACACTTATAAAAACTGAGAACATTGATCTAGATCAAAATATCTGAATATTTTGCTATACCTTTCAGTTTTTATCTGAATGTTTGACATCACATTAATGTGATCTTAGAAAGATTTGGACATGCTTCCTAGAAGCTGCTTATGTAGTGTAGGTAACCACTTCAACAATTAATGCCCTAATTCATATACATGCAAATTACTGTGCTAGATTCCAAGGCAGAGAAAAACATTAAGGTCATAATCACCTCCTTCCTGGAGCGAGACAGGGCAGGTGACATATGCACATATACAAAACAATACATGAGAACTGCATAGAAAAAGCACAAGCCAAAGAATATTCGAATTATATGTGAGGGCAAAGTTTTACTGACTAGGCAATCATGGAAGATGTAATGGAGCAAATAGCATTCAAACTGGAAGAATTGAATTTCAATCAGGTGGGGGGGGGGGATTTGAGGAATAAGGAAAAGCAAAAGCAGAAACATGAACAAAAAAACCTGAAGGGATAAGGTATGGGAGACATCAAGCAGTCCAGTTTTTTTTCCTTTCTTCAGGGGGCGGGAACAATCAGGGTTATGTGACTTACCCAGAGTCACATGGCGAGCAAGTGTCGGAGGCTGGATTTGAACTCAGTTCCAACTGACTCCAGGGCTGGGGCTCTATCCACCATACCACCTAGCTTCCCCAGTTCATTTTTTTTTTCTGCTGGAGCGGGGAGTGAAAGGGAGAGAAAATAGATTTCTGTTACCTTTTTTTTAAAACATAGAGAAGCAGGAGGAGGGCTGCTATAATTGTGGAGCATTATAAACTCCTTCAGGTGATGTCAATTATTAGTTTTACTGGATTGTTTTACTTTGTTGTAAGCACCTCTCACAAAGTGGGAGAGTCATCTGTAAATGGTTATAATCTCAAAACAAAACACATCAATAAAACTTTTTAAAAACATAAATGATAGTTGGAGGCAGCTAGGTGGTGCTAGTCTTACCAAACTCCAGCCCTGGAGTTAGGAGGACCTGAGTTCAAATCCCACCTCAGAAACCTAACATTTACTAGCCATGTGACCTTGGGCAAGTCACTTAACCCCAACTGCCCTGCCCTCCCCTCCCCTCCAAAAAAAAAGGCAAATAAATAAATAAATGATAGTTTATTCTGTAAGACTGAATGAGATAATGAAGAGAAAGGGGGGGGGGGAGAGTATAGGGATAGAACATAAGAACTACACAAACATTGGAAATCTGTGATTGTCACTGGAGATTACTTAGTATCAAAAAAACTTCCCTTACATTTTGAAAATAAAACATCACAATGTCTTGTTCCAAATATATTGATTTGCTTTTCCCTCCCCTCTTAAAGATTGAGAAGATTGAATGGGACTCGTGGACATGTGTTTTGGGGCCTACTTGTGAAGGAATCTGGCCAGCACACAGCGATGTGACAGATGTAAATGCTGCTAGTCTTACCAAAGATTGCTCCCTTTTAGCCACAGGAGATGACTTTGGTTTTGTAAAATTATTTTCATATCCTGTAAAGGTAAATAAAAGCATATGACCACTTTTGTCCAATCACATTCTATAATATTGATTTTTATTTTTAAAGGTATAATTTATATTTTGTATTATAGTATATTTCAACATACCTTCAATTATGGTTTTATTTCATTTATGATTTTACTTATGTGTTTTATTTAAATTCATTTTCATATGAAGATATATATATGGTTTATGATATATGAATAATCTTCCACTAATCATTTTTTTGTAGCTTAACTCAGATTCTCCCAATGTCGTTGGCTACTTCCTAAGTACTAAGGAACTAATTTAGGCACGTTGGAAAAGACATAAAAATATAGTTGACTATTTCATAAATTGTTGGTGTGGCACATGAAATGGTTCCCTCATATCCTGAAAAGATGTCTTAATTGCCTGAAGGTGCCAAGGAGTAGTAAAGATGGGCAAGAAGCTATTTTACTGAACAATACCTACTAGACCAATCTTCAGCACATACACCAAAGACAGAGTATGGTGTAGTCTTGTTGGTTTCTGATGCCATCCCTCCCTACCCTTTGCGAAAGAGGCCACCACCTAATTGGCACACACTTCCATATCTGACCTTACTCTAATTCATAATTGCTAGAGGAAGCTTTCAGTCACATTCAGCAGAAATCTTCCTCTCTACTTTCTCCCATTACTCTTAATTCTGTCCTTTGGGGCTAAGCAGAGAAAATCTAGTCTCTTTTCCACATGAAACCCCTTCAAATTCTTGGAAGCAACCATTAGGCTCCCTCTAAGTCTCCTCTTTTGTCAGGAAAACATCCCCAGGTCCTTCAATTGACCTTTGTAGAGCATGGTCTCCAGTCACCATGCTGGTCTCTCTCCCTCCACTGAGCATGCTCAGAATTATCAGTGGCATGCCTAAGCTGTATTGGTAGTGAACACAGCACCCCAGATGACGTTTTACCAGCTAGACTACAGCATATCACCTCCTTCGTTCTGGACACTATTCCTCACTTAGCATCAGAGCAGCATTTTTTTTTTTGCTTCTACATCACAGAGTTCAATTAATTGACTTAATTATTTAATTCACTTAATTATAATCTACTAAAACTTCCAGGGTTTTTTTTTTTTCGTACTGTTGTCTGCCCCCCCCCCTCATGAAATTGATTATTTGAATTATATAAGACTTGACTCACATCTCTATTTAATTTCATCTTATTAGATACAACCCATCATTCTAAGCTCTTTGCAAGCAGGAATTATTTTAATCTTTGTCCCGTATCCCTACTACCTAGCACAGTGCCTGCCATGAGCTAAATGTTTAATAAATACTTTTTGATTGATCAGTTGATTGATTCTAGCTTGTCAAGAACTTTGGGCTCTCCACTCAATGTGTTGGCTACTCTTCCCAGTTTTGCTTTATCTGAAAATTTGATAAGCATGTCAATTGTCTTCATGCAATTCATTGATTGAAGTGATAAGCAGCACCCAGACAAAGTCAGATCTGTGGGGTACCCTACTGGAGATTTCCCTCCAAGGTGACATTGATGATGACTCTTTGGGTATAGTCATTTACTAAACTCTGAATCAGCTACCCTGCACTATTAGGGAGCTCTCATCCCATTTATCTTCTATGCAGGGATTACATGAGACGCTTTGTTATATGGGATGCCCGGCAGATGTCACTGTGGAGGGCAGTTTGGTTAGGAGTTCTTTTCTCCCCTCCCCCTTTGGAAGAGTGGTTGCCATTGATTTTCCTTGACCATGCCTGTCTCTACCAACCTAACCCCACTCAGAGCATGCATGGCCTTCTCTTAAGGTTTCTGCCTGTACTCCTCCCCTTCAGGAGGCTGAAGATAGAGAAAGCCCTTGCTAGAGAGCACCTTGACTGTTTGGGGAAAAGATCCACTCGCGGAGGGTTTTAATTCATGGCAAGGGGCCTGGATCTTCACAACTTCTCCTCTCTACAAAGTTATAAAGTATAAAAAGGCAGATTATTAACAAAATTCATAAGACTGTGATCTTCCACACAACAGGTGATTTATTTAAAATTGTCAGTCTGGAAAGGAGATTTCCCAGATAATTGAATTTGATGTAATCAATTATCCACAAATTTCCACAGCGTCCTCCCTAATCACATACATTCTCTATTATCAAATATTCAGGATGACATTAAAATTGTCTTATTTTTATCTAGAAAACCATTGTTTAAAAAAATACAAATAATCTGTAAGCAAAATTTTAAATATCAAAGGAACACTTAGAACGCTTACTAATAAACAATGCTACTGATTGCATAGGGCAGCTAGGTGGCTCAGTGGATAGAGTGCCAGGCCTGGAACCAGAAAGACTTATCTTCTTGAGTTCAAATCTAGCCTCAAATACTGACTAGCTCTGTGACCCTGGGCAAGTCACTGAACCCTGTTTTCCTCAGCTTCCTAATCTGTAAAATGATCTGGAGAAGGAAATGGCCAACCACTCCAGTATCTTTGCCAAGAACACCCCAAATGGGGTCAGGAAGAGTCAGACATGACTAAAAACAATTGAGTAACAACAACAAAAAAAATTATTGTGTAATTACAGCGGTAAAACAGAAAAAAGAAACAGAAAGGAGAGTAAATGCACTATTGTTCCTACAGTTTCCCTCAGTAGGCATAATCAGACACTCTCTGGTGCATTCTCACAAACTAAGGGGGGAACCAGGAAAAGGAAAAGGTTCCAGCCTTTACTAGGCTTAGACTCTAAGCAGTCATTCTCCTGGAAAGCATTCTCTGTTTGCTGCTGCTGCCACTTGTCTCTCTGTCTCTCTGTCACTGTCTCAGTCTCTGTCTCTCTGTCTCACTCTCCGTCTCTGCTTCTATCTGTCTCTTTCTGAATATCTCTCAAGAGAGAGTTCTTTTCAACATTTCTTCCTCCCTGTGATAGTTTCATCTTTTTCTTTGCTGGGAAGAAATACACTGGGGCTTTAGAGACATAGGCCACCTTGAAAGACAGACAGGTCAAGCCTCACCAGACATACTGTTAGATAAAATCTGGATATATTATGTTTATAGCAGTTCCCTGATCTTCTATACTCTCAGCCCTGCGAAAAAGGAAATGAGATTAATCTGGCATGACCTGTTATTGTTGCAGTTATGCGGCAAAAACCAATTTCTGACATTCGTTTTTAAAACGTTGAGTTCCAAATTCTCTCCCTTCCTCCCCAATACCCCTCATTGAGAAGGCAAACAATTTGATATAGTTTATACATGTGTAGTCATATAAAATATGTCCATAATAGTCATGTTGTGAAAGAAAACATATACAAAAACCTTAAGAATAATTGTAAAAGTAAAAGTATGTATTCAGACACCATCAATTCTTTCTCTGGGAATGGACAGCACTTTTCATCATAGGTCATTGAGAGTTGTCTTGGATCATTGTGTTGTTGAGAATAGAAAAATCATTCACAGCTGACCATCTTATAGTATTGCTGTTACTTTATACACAGTATGTTTCATTTTGCATCAGCCCATGCAAGTCTTTCCAGTCTTTCTTTGAGCATTCTTCTCCATCATTTTTTATAGTACAATAACATTCATAATCACATACCCTAACTTGTTTAGTTATTCCCCAATTAATAGGCATCCCCTCTTCTAATTCTTTGCCCCCAGAAAAGAACTGATACAAATATTTTTGTACGTCACACACACACACACACACACATATAAAGGTCTTTTTCCTTTTTTTGTTTTTTATCTCTTTTGGGTTACAGACCTAATAACTAGATCAAAGGGTATGTATGGTTTTATAGCCCTTTGGGCATAATTCCAAATTACTGTACAGAATGGCTGAATCAAGTCCCAACTCTACCAACATTGCATTGATGTCTCATTTTTCCTGTATCCCCTCCAACATTTGTCATTTTCCTTTTCTGTCCTATTAGCCAGTCTAAATAGGTATGAGGTAGTACCTCAGAATTGTTTTAATTTGTATTTCTCCAATCAATGGTGAATTATCACAAACCATTCCTTTAGTGTATTCTAAAACCTTACCGTGATATAATGTCAAGCTCACTGGCCTTTAATTCAAAGAATCCACCTTTTCCCTTATTTGAAAATCTACACAACATTTTCCCTTCTCCAATTTCTATTCCCTATGATCTCTCAAAGTTCACTGACAGTAGAAGCTTAGCAATTATATCTGCCAGTTCTTTCTACTTTGAGATGCAGTTCATTTGAACCCAGGGAAATGAATTCATAAAGAGCATCAGGGTTTTCTCTAACCATCTCCTCACTGTGTTTGAACCCCTTAGAAACTGTTTTTGTCCTATTCTTCCCAATCTGAAAATCATTTGCTAGAATAAGAGTGAAATGGTTCTGCCTTCTTTTTTTTCATTTTTCAAATGCTTTATTAACTTCTGATTTACATCACTCATTTCCACCAGATTTTGAGTTACAAATTTTCTCCCTGTTTTTCCCCTACCCACTGCCCCAAAATGGATATCCCTTCCTCCAATCTTCTCTCACCCATATTTTCTCCCATACCCCTTTTGACTTTTCCAGAAGGGCATAGTGGATCTCTATGCCCCAGTGACTGTATAACTTATTTCCCAATTACATGTAAAATAGTATTAATTATATATATGTATATATATATATATATATATTTAAACATTTTATTTTAAAACTTTGAATTCCACATTCATTCCCTTCCTCCCTTGTCACCCACCCTTACTGGGAAGATAAGCAGTTCAGTATAGGTTGTACATGTATAGCTAATGCAAAACAATAGCATAGTAGATATATTGTAAAAGACTGACTATATTTCCCTCCCTCCTATCCCACCTCCCACTAGTTCTATTCTCTACTTTGATCCTGTCCCTTTTCAAAAGTGGGTGCTTCCAACTTCCCTTACCCCAGCTTGCCCTCCCTTCCATCATCCCCCCCTCTCATCTCCTTCCCCCTTACTCTCCTGCAGGGTGAGATACCCTATTTAGTGTGTATTTCATTCCCTCCTCAAGCCAAATTCTATGAGAATAAGGTTGACCCATTCCCTTTTGCCTTCCTATTCTTCCCCTCCATTGTAACCATTTTCCCTTGGCTCTTCTATATGAGATAGTTTACCCCATTCTGTCTCTCCCCATCTCCTCTCATTATATTCCTCTCTCACCTCTTAATTTCCCCTTTTAAGTATCATCCCTTCCTATTAAATTGGTCCTGTGCTCTCTATCTATGTATACCTATAAACATATATACACACATTCACATATGTATTCATATGCCCATATACCCTCATATATAGACATATATATTTCTATTCCCTTCAACAATTTTCATACTGAGAAAAGTTTCATCAGTTACAATTATTGTTTTTCCATGTAGGAATGTTAATAGTTCAACTTTGATAAGTTCCTTATGATTTCTTTTCCATTTACCTTCTCATACTTCTCTTGCTTCTTGTATCTGAATGTCAAATTTTCTATTCAACTCTGGTTTTTTCAGCAAGAATGCTTGAAAGTCCTCTATTCCACTGAATGACCATATTTTCCCCTGAAACATGATATTCAGTTTTGCTGGGTAGGTGACTCTTGGTTTTAATCCCATCTCCTTTGCCCTCTGGAATATCATATTCCAAGATCTTCGATTCCTCAGTGTAGAAGCTGCCAGATCCTGGGTTATCCTGATTGCGTTTCCACAATATTCAAATTATTTCTTCCTGGCTGCTTGTAATATTTTCTCCTTAATCTGGGAATTCTGGAACCTAACTATAATATTTCTAGGAGTTTTCTTTTTGGGATCTTTTTCAGGAGGTGATCAGTGGATTCTTTCAACCTCTATTTTGCCCTCTGGTTCTAAAACATCAGGGCAGTTTTCTTTGAGAACTTCCTGGAGGACGATTTCTAGGTTCTTACTTTGATCATGGCTTTCAGGTAGTCCAATAATTTTTAAATTATCTCTCCTGGATCTATTTTTCAAGTCAGTGGTTTTTCCCATGAGATATTTCACATTGCCTTCTATTCTTTCATTTGTTTGGATCTGTTTAACAGCATCTTGATTTCTCATAAAGTCATTAGCTTCCATTTGCTCCAATCTAATTCTGAAGCAATGATTCTCCTCGGTTAGCTTTTGAGATTCTTTTTCCATCTGGCAAATTCGGCTTTTTAAGGCATTCTTCTCCTCATTGCCTTTTTGAGCCTCTTTTGCCATTTGAGTTAGTCTATTTTTTAAGCTGGTATTTTCCTTAGTCAGGCTGTTGACTCTCATTTCGTAATTTTCTTGCATCGTTCTCATTTCTCTTCCCAATTTTTCCTCCACTTCTCTTATCTGCTTCTTAAGGTCCTCTATGGCCTGTAACCAGCTCATATTTTCCTTAGAAGCTTTTGGTGCAGGAGTTCTGACTTCACTGTCTTCCTCCTGTTCCATGCTTTTCTCCTTTTTGTCCCCAAAATAGGAGTCTAATGTTGGGTTCTTCTGTTTGCTTTGTTTCCTTTGCCTGGTCATGTTTCCCCTCAGTCACTTAACCCCTGGGTTTTTTGCCACAGTAGGACTCTGTCACCAGACAGGGGAGCTTTTGTCCCAAACGCTGGGGTTTTCTCAGCTGCTGGAGGTATTAGATGAGTGCCCTCTCTGAGGCCTCCACACGCTCTGGCAAGCTGGACACACGCCCCAGGACCTCCCCCCTAGACTGCAATCCAAATCCAAGAAGGTTAAAGCAAGAGTGATTACCCCTCAGATTGGTGCTTGGTCCCCCTATACTCTGCAGGCCAGGAGCTGACACTGCCACGTGGCACTGGCTGGCTGTGCCAGGTGTCTCAGTCTTCTCACCTCAGGGGCAAAAGTCGACGCTCTCCCACTTACTGGGTCCCAAAGTCCAGACTTCACTGACCTCTCACTTTGTCCTTTGCATCTATGTGTTGATAATTCTGGAAACAGCCACAGCTGCTGCTGATCTGGAGTCCCTCCTGCTGGAGGCTGGTCAGACCTACCCTAGGGCTAAAACCTCTGGCTCATGCGGCCCTGGGCTCGGCTCCCAGAGTGCTGTGCTAGCCAATTCCTGCCAGCCTGCCAGGCTGTCCTCAGTGGGAGGTTATCTTCTCTGTGTCATTTTGTGGGTTCTGCCGGTTCTGCCTTCTATCATCCATTGTCAACAGGCCTTCTGTCTCTTCCTGTCTTGAGCATAGGTTTAAAAAGTCCTTCTTGTTGTCCTTAGCATTTTTTTTTTGCCATCTCCAGCTCATTTTTAGCATCAGGTCTCCTCATGCTTTGCCCCTCATTGTATTTATCTTTTCTCTAAGTTCCAATTAGCGCTATCTCTTTATCTCTATCATCCATATATTTCTGGTGGTAGGAATTACTTCTGAGCTCATAATGAACAATATCTAGTAGATTGCCTTATTATCTTCATTAAGGAAGATTTTATTTGTCCATTTCAAGAACCTTGAGTTGCAGCAGAAGCTTTTTTTTTTTTTTGGCTTAATGAACTGGATATAAACCTCTGTAAGAGAAAAGCTGAAGAGACAATTGGGACCACCCTTAGAATTAGCATCTTACATACATGAATGATCTGTGGGAACTGCGATCAAAATAAAAACAATCTTTCACACTAAATTTATAAAAGGTATACCTTTTGGATGCCATCAATAGATTCTACTATCTGAGTAAAACTGTGTTTTTTTTCATGTATTCAGTTGTTTTTAGTCATACAAAAAGATGCTCCCATTACTATGGAGGTCTAAATTACTAGACTAAATCATCTACATTAATTCTGACCCACTTCATTTAAATATTTTTGAGTTGTGGCAACCTTTCTTAACATTTTTGGTTTGTAACAGATGCCGCAGCTTCTGCTCATATAATTTTCAAAGTAGTTCCTTAACCAAACTGCTTACTTAGAATTATGTCCTGAAGAAACTGATGGAAAATAATAAGGGATAAGTAGAAGGAGAAAAGCAAAAGATAAGCTGACTGTGTAATCTATAGATTCCTCGTGTTGCAGGGCCAACATGCGAAATTCAAGAAATATGTGGGGCACGGGGCACATGTCACCAATGTCAGATGGTTACACAACGATTCCGTACTGCTAACAGTGGGCGGCGCTGATACTGCTCTGATGATCTGGACGAGAGAGTTTGTAGGAACCCAGGAAAGTAAACTGGTTGACAGTGAGGAGTCCGATACAGATGCTGAGGAGGACGGAGGTAAGTCAAATACCCCAAATAAACTAATTGGCTTGGGTTTCCCCCATTTATTCAGATCTCTTCATGTGTTCCTTCACCAAAGCTACGATTTCTAATCTTGTCACTTTTGTGATTCGAGGCTATGACAGTGATGTTGCCAGGGAAAAGGCCATTGATTATACCACTAAGATCTACGCGGTAAGCATCAGAGAAATGGAAGGTACTAAGCCACACCAACAATTGAAAGAGATTTCAATGGAGGAAAGGTATGACAGTCTATGGTTTGTCTTCTCACATATACCCTTCAATTGTATTTATCCTGTTACCTGCCTTGAATTTACATTAACACAGTTTCTTATATTTATCATCCGGATATTTCTGATGTTGAAAATGACCACTGAGGTTCTGGTGAACATCCAGAATTTATTTCCTTCATTGAGGAAGATTTTCTTCATTCTTTTCTAATTTAACCAGAGATCCCAGAATTATAATAGAAGCTAATTTTAGTTATGTAATGGGCATAAGCCGATGTAGAGAAAGACTAAGGAAACTTTGAAATTACCTAGATTCAGGATCTTACCTTTAAGATGTGATATGAAGACTGTGATGAACCCAGAAAGAACTTTTGTAGTCATTTGAACCCTTTCAAACCCCCAGCATAGTACAGTAAATAGAGAGCTGGCATTGGAGGCAGGCAGATCTGGGTTCAAGCCCTGCCTTTGATCTATGCTCACTCCTAGACAGCTTTCTAAGTTTCAAAGAAGGTGACAACTCATTTGGGGAGAGAAGGTTCCTCATCTAGGAATCTTTTCTACCATGGATATGCAAACTACAGCCTGAGAGCCGAATCCAATTCGCTGCCTGTTTTTGTGCAGCCCTAGAACCTAGAATGGTTAAAATGTAAAAAACAGAAGAACAAAAAATAACCCTCTTAACTAGCAGGCTTAAACACAGGGGGACAGGCTGAATTGGGCCTATAAGGCACAGTTTCCTGATTCCTGCTCTACACCAATTAAATCATGGGCCTATAGGGCACAATAAAATTTTTCTTTGTATACTTAATGAAAATTAAGTTAAAGTAAGAACACATTTTATTTACTCTTATGTAAAAAAAAATATTTCTTCTTATTAATATGCACACACTGCTATAAGGAGCATAGACTTGAGGTAATAAGAATAGAATACTCTTTCTAGGAAAAATCATCTGTCACCATGGCCTTGAGGCCATGTGTGGTCTTCTGGGTTCTTGGGTGTAGTCTTTTGACTGAGTCCACGTTTTACAGAACAAATCCTTTCATCAAGGGGATTTGTTCTGTGAAGTTTGGATTAAGCCAAGGGGCCACACTTGAGGACCTAGAAGGCCACATGTGACCTCAAGGCTGCAGGTTCTCCACTCCTGGACTAGGCTCTTGTATGAGGTATGGAATGTGGTTGTAGAATTTCTTTGGGGTAAGAAAAGATATTAGGAGGACTTCTTGTTTCAGCTTTGGTTCTGGTTCAATAAGCTCTACAACCTCCACAGAATCTTCACCAAATACGAGGTATACACAAAAAAGACTTCCAGAGTGAGATGACCAGGAACCAGCAGGGTTCTGAAAGGCTTTGACTGAGGAGAATTTGTTGAGCTGTGGAAGTATATTTTATCTCTGTGGACCTAACCAGAGTCAAATATATGGATGGCTCCAATTTCTTCCCTGCTGTTCACTTTCTGTGAACAATCTGGGCAAAATATTTGGGCCTTAAATAGAGTTTCAATGTAAAACATGAAGGTGGAACTTTTTAGACACTCCAGGCCTTCTGAGTTGAATTTCTCTTTTCCTTATTTTCTTCATATGTAAAAGAAGGTTGCTGGTAGTGTTTCATACTCTTTTTAGTAGGCTGTTTTGTAAAGATTGATGAGATAATTCCCCCAAAAAATTTTAACTTCTCTGAAAAGAGAACTCTGAGATTTATTAACATGAACATATTAAAATTGAAGTAGGGAAAGAAATAACCTACGAAGGAACTCTAGTCCAAGTCACTTCCAAAGAAGTTCATGACCTTTGTGTGTCATTATAGTATTGTTTTTCTTCTTTCCATTTCTCTTTCTAAACTTTTTTTTCCTCTGTCCTCCTCAAGTATGTTTCGCTTAAGAATAGCTCCATTTAGATAGCTTTTTAAGTTTTGAAAAGTGTTTTAGATATATTATTTTACTTGATACTTACAACAAGATGGATTAGGTGCTGTTATTATATCCATTTTACAGAAGGGAAAATGGAAGTTGAGAAAGTTTAAATAACTCACCCAGAGTCATAAAGATAGTGAGGTGCAATTTGAAACCAAGTTTTCCTGATTCCAAGTCCAGAGCTCTACTTACTGGTATAGTAACTTATACCATATAGTAACTATACCATGTAAATATTTGAAAAACCCTTATTGAAATGTGAGATGTGCAAACTTAGAGATATCTCTACTCTAAACGTTCTTATGATCTATTTGTGCCCAAGCTGTGGCAGAACTTTCCAAGCCTATATTGTTTTGATCAACCAGACACACTGCACCTTAACTCCGAAATAGTGATGTCACTTTGGTCCTCTTCAAGCACAAAGGACAACAGCCATTCATGATATTTAAAGGTTTCTTTGCTTAGGAAGAATGATTAAGTTTGCACGTTCAATATATTGTTTGTTTAGCACACAAACAATATACTTGTTTCATTGTGTTTGATATATTATTCTAAACAAATCTCTATTTAGTATTAAGTTGAAATATAGACAGACGAAAATGAAACTTCTCTCCTTTTTTCTGTGTAGTTCCATATGCTAGAGTTAGCCTATAAGAATAGATATTTTGTAGATGGCAAGAGTGTATTTTGAAGCTTGTTAAGTCTCTTAAATTTTCAGTTTTATGAGATGTTTTAAGTTTGATTTTTTAAGATTGTAAAGGCTTAATAGAAACATGTGTAATATAGCTTATTCTAATTAATTTGTGTGTGGTGGTGTGGTTTGGGGGAGTCATAAGAATTACTCTAATGTCTCTAAGAAAGTTCAGAAAAATAGAACATCTGTATAGGCTCACTTCTGACATTTTTTTTTTTTATCTAGAAGCTTGGTTTTCCTAAATTAATTGCCTTTTCTTTAGAGAAAATTTTACAACCTGTCAAAGAACATATCTTTATGTAATAAAATGGGTTGAGGAGAAGGAGGAGTTGTAGCAGCAGCAGCAGCAGCAGCAGTAGTAGTAGTAGTAGTAGTAGTAGTAGTGGTAGTAGTAGCAGTAGTAGTAGCAGTAGCAGTAGTAGTAGTAGTAGTAGTAGTAGTAGTGGTAGTAGTGGTAGCAGTAGCAGTAGTAGTAGTAGTAGTAGTATTGGAAGTTGCTGTAAGCTATATACTATTAGCCAGTTTCTGCACATTTCATCAGATTTTTTTCTGCCTAGATCCAATTTGACTATGAAGGGATTCAGAAATGAACCAAGCTGCATTCTAATGCCTTCAAATCATCTGGTCATAACATATATTATCAAACCGAATCTTAATAGATTCCTCTTCTTTAATCAATATAACCTGATTTCTAACTTTCACCTAGGCTTATCTATTCCTTTTCTTTCTTATACTTTTCATGCCCCGGTTAAGGCAGTTGCATCCAGCAAACATCCAGGGCTTTGCTCTACATTCTAATCCAAATGGCTTGTTCAATTTTTCTTGTTTAGATACAAAGTCTTGATGGAACCTCATTTACTTGACAGAGCGAAAATGGAAACTTGTCATCCTGTAGCCTCTTTAGATTTACATTTTTATTTCAAGTGGAAAAATGCTTTTTAGTACTGATGACATGGGCAGGAGGAGAGATTTCAATGTTCTGATAACATCGCTGGAAATAATACAAACCAAGAGCTAGCTAATTAAAAATATGGTAAAAAAAATTTTTTTAACTCAATATTATTTGGTAGAGACAAAGTCAAATGTATTTAGTGAATAAGAATTTCCTTAATAGTGCAGAAAAGATTGATATCTATGGGAGCAAACACCAATGACCTCCAATTAATGTAAGGTGAGGTATGGCATAGTACATAAGAAAAACAGGGGTGGCCAGGTGGCTCGGTGAGTAAGAGCACCGGCCCCAGAGTTGGGAGACCTGGGATCGAATCTGGGCTCAGATACTTAGCACCACACCCAGAAATAACTGGCCGTGTAACCTTGAGCAAGTCACTTAACCCCAATTGCTTTAAAAAAAAAATAAAAATAAAATAAAAAATGAATAGTAAAATTTGGGGTAGCCAAGTGGCACAGTAAGAGCACCAGCCCCAGAGTCGGGATGATCTAGGATTGAATCCGGGCTCAAACACTCAGCACCACACCCAGAAATAACTGGCTGTGTAACCTTGAGCAAGTTACTTAACCCCAATTGCTTTAAAAAAAATAAAATAAAAAATGAATAGTAAAATTTGGGGAGGCCAAGTGGAGCAGTGAGTAAGAGCACCGGCCGCAGTGTCGGGATGACCTGGGATTGAATCCAGGCTCAGACACTCAGCACCACACCCAGAAATAACTGGCCGTGTAAACTTGAACAAGTTACTTAACCCCAATTGCTTAAAAAAAAAAGAAAAACAAGGATGAACTTGGAATCAGGAAGTGCAGGTAGGTATAAGCAGCATTATTATTATTCCCATTTACAAGGAAATGCTGGATTCAAATCCTGTCTCTGGAACTTTCTAGCAGTATGATTATTGACAAATCACTTAACTTGTCTGAGTTTCATTTTCCTCATTTGTAAAGTCGAGATAATAATACCCCTAGTCCCTACCTCATAGATTCTAATGTGATGATATATGTAAGGTACTCTGCAAATGTCAAAGTGTTATATAAGTATCAATTATTATTAAGTTTGAGAGATGGAATCAATATAATGGTTCTCATGGATCTCTTTTTCCTCTGGCTAATTTCTCAAGCAATTTTGCCTGTAGAATTTTACCTTGTCGACCTTCCATATGAAACCACATTCCACCTACCTGAAAGCAGTCAAGACCTTTGAGATGGAATTGCCATTTATCTCAAAGGGGACAAAATAGCTTTCTTTGCAGTAGAGATATAAGTATGTAATGGGTATTTTTGAAGCTATTTAGAAAACCTCATTGTTAAACTTAATTATTTCTCATTTGATCCAGTTACTTGAAACAAATCTTGGTCATATCTTGAGAAGGTATGCATTGCGCCCCTGCATAATACCTCATATATTATTACCTAGCCGCCATAATAATGCTAATATTATTCTTATAGAGAGCAAACAAATTAATGGGGTCCCTACAATTGCGCTCAGAAGATACTTGGGTCATTTTTGCATGATACTAGATATCCAGATAAAAACTGAATAAAAGAAGTCACTTAAAAGAATGTTCCTGAATGCCCTGAATGTTTGGCACTAGTTAAACCAAACCTCTGGATATTTAGAACAATAGATCTTTCTGGCCAAGATCGTCACATCTGTTTTCCTCATATTGAACATTAGGGTTAAGTAATTTGCCTAATGCCACATAGCTAACATCAGAACTGGTACTGCAACCCAAGCTTCCTAATTGCCAGTCCATGCCTCTTCCAGGGGTAGGGAATCTGTGGCCTCCAGGTCACATGTGGCCCTCTAGGTCCTCAAGTGCAGCTCTTTGACTAAATCCAAACTTCACAAATCCTTAATAGAAAGGATTTGTTCTATAAAACTTGGACTCAGTCAAAAGGCCACACCCGAGAACCTAGAAGGCCACATGTGGCCTCAAGGCCACAGCTTCCCCATCCCTGCTTGAGTCTATACCCATGTTGTATTTTTTAATTTTATAAGGAAGATTTTGTGCTAAGTGGAGATAGTCTTTATCTCCCATATTCACAATAGATTGGTTGGGGGGGGGTGAGATAGGACACTGCTATAGAGAGTGGTAACATCCTAAATGAAAAGGAATTTTTCCTTTTTCTCTATAATAACAAAAGAATAGATGAGTCAATATAGGATCTAAGTACCCCAGGATACAAATATGGTCAAGATGAGTTCCAACTTTTATATAAATTATGTGTATGTATATATTTATATAACATTGCTTTATATGATATTACTTTGTACAATTCACATATTTATATATTAATTTTTATATAACATTTCTTTATCGTATACAATCTACTATTACACAAACTCATACAAAACATAGCAAACTGATATCAAGCACATTCATGTAATACTTTAAGATTTGTAAAGTGCTTATCCCACAACAGCCTTCTGAGGGAAGGAGTGAAAGAATTATTCCCATTTAACAGATGAGGAAACTGAGGCTCGAAAGTTAAGGAACTAGCCCAGATTCACATAAAGGGAGAGATTCTGGACCCGAGTTCTGATTCCCAGACTAGAGCTCTTACCATTATATCACATTGACTCTTTTTTTAAAAAATTCTCTTTTCTCAAGATGTAATGGCTATTTACATAGAAAGGAAGTTCCCTAGTCACATAGGAACACTCTACCCAAAGCACTCCTTAGACTAAACCTACAGAGTTGTCCATATGCTGGACAGACACAGTTAGAGGCAAGATCAGAGAAGTCCACCAGGTCAAAAGATAAACAAAAGCTTGTGTTCCAGAGATGTATAAGGGAAAGTGAACAGTCATCACAACTCAAGTTGTTGTGCAACCATGGAAATGGCTTCAGGTAAACATGGGATTCTTCTCGCACCCATACAGACACATTGAAGTTCAGGCATCTTGTGTATAATAACATTTTCAACCATCTTAAATTTATTGCTGCCAAAACACACTATCGTCTTAATACCGATATTTTTCTCTGGCACTATATGACTATAAGTCATGGAATAGCATGATTTTAAAAAACCAAAATTGATGATGACCCAAATGGAAAAGATGCAGGTAGCTTATAAGCAGGCTGCTGCTCTAGACTAACAATTATTTGCACATAAATGTGACATAAATGATACCATCAAAGACATTTATGACTGGAAAATGAAGGGGAATGGACAGAATGTAAGATCCTTAAGGGTAGGAACTTTTTCATTTTTGTCTTTGTATGTTTGTCCAGTGCTACACATGGCACATAGTTCTTAACAACCTTTGTTGATTAGTTGATTAATTGATTGATAAATGTAACAAGAATGAGGGAAAACAGATGGACAGCCCAATAGTTACATGGGTAATACAAGAATATGTAAAAGAACCATAAGAAGGCCTAATTGTGTGGAGTAGATCCTTCTAGAAGGAAGGAAGCCATGAACAAGAATTAAATAAGATGAGTTGCTTAGACATTTTAAGGTATGGAAAGGAAGATGGAAGGGTTCATATCATATGGCCTCAATCTCAGTGAAATAAAAGACTGAGTCACCCACTCTAAGTATTGAAGATGGGGATACAGTTGGAGATAAAAGGAAAAAAGAAAAGTTTTAGAACACTCAATGTGTGGGACAAAATATAGAGTCAATAATGGTAGAGTAGGAGGATCACTGAGCAACAGCCATTCTCAATTGTTCAGGGTAATGAGAGAAAGTTTTTAAATCAGTTACTCAAGAAAAAAACAGATAATGACTCCAAATACAAATTAGACACATAATGATATTAAATAGCATTTGCTAATTGGTCTATTAATTTGTATATTGGTCTCCTTAAATCGTTAGTTTAAACTATTTAGTTTAGCATGTCTACTTAAAATATTAATGTAGAGACTCAAAATAATTTTTTCTAATAATGCACAGCATGGTTAGAACTCTGAATCTAGGGCAGAATGGAAACATCACAGATATATTTAAGGTCTCTTTCTATAGCCCTCAATAGGCATAAATATCCTTAAAGTTATACATTCATACAAATAAGGATAGTAGGGTTTTAAATTAATATTCAGATGATCTCTGAAATCCTTTCAAGTAAGTCACTTGACCTCCTGTTTCCTCCCCTGTAAAATGAAGAGATGGAACCAAATGGTCACTTCCAACTCTAGATTTATGATATTATGAACCTAGAATTTTGTCATATAAATAAACATACAAAAATTATGTATTTGATTTTTATCCTGACTTACTCCATACCCGAGCAAAGAGTTTAAGGGAAAAGTGAGTACATTAGGATTCTACATGAAGCATATTCTTTGCTTACTTGTAGCATAAAATTCAAGGGATGGAATTGCCTGCCTTTAAGCAGCTTAGAGTCTCACCAGGGAAACAGAGTCTTACTGGCACAAGAGATGGTCCAGCAAAGAGGAACCTAATTCTTTTTTTTTTTTTGGAGGGGGAAGACAGGGAAATTGGGGTTAAGTGACTTTCCCAAGGTCACATGGCTAGTAAGTGTTAAGTGTTGAAGGTCAGATTTGAACTCAGGTCCTCCTGACTCTAGGGCTGATGCTCTTTTCACTGCACCACTTATGTACCCCGCAACCTAATTCTTGACCTAGAAAAAATTATCATTGAAAAATGTTAAGTTTAACGTATATCTTATTGTATTTTGCATGTTTTGGGATAATATTAGTTGGCAAATTGTTTCAAGTTCAAAGTACATGAAATCTCTAATTTAGTCAAGGGATCCAGTCATATGAGATTTTCTTAATATTCAATCATCTCTAGAAACTTCTTAAGAAATATCTTTTTCATTGTTAGTGTGTGCAAAAGAAATCATTTCTAATTATTTGCCTCTGATCTTCTATACTTTGTCTTCTTCCTCCTGTCCTGCTCCTTATTTGTCCTTTCTCTCCTACTCCTTTTCTATGTTGTTTCATAAATCTTTTCTTCCATCTTTTCACTTCTTGCTTTCCTGATGCAAGGGCAGAATACTCTCTCTTTGACCTCTGTGTTTTTCAGGAGTTGGAGGTTTGATTGGAGAGAATTGTAGGAGTGGTTTAATAGGACCAGAGCCCCAGGAACAGCCACTCTACTCAATGGAACAACCTAGACAATGTCCTACACAATCTTACACAATTCAGAGTCATGCTAGGTGCATCTTAGGTAGGAATCTAGCAAATAATTTTTAGTTTCTATGAGACAGGATTTAGAGATACAATCTGAGCCTATTTTAATGACCAAGGTAAAAATAAAATAACTCAGATGATTTAGTGGAAAGGAGGGCTGGAATGGGAGAAGGGAAACTTGGTTTCTTCTGGTTCTGTTTTTACTACCAACTAACTATATGACTTTAGACAAATCACTTCATCCTTCTCTGCCTCAGTATCTCCATCTGTAAAATAAGGGAGCTAGCCTAAATTACCTCTAAAATCTCTTCTCCTCCCAGAAGTTCAATATTCCAATGGGAAGTAGGTTGAATCTATTTTCCAAGACTGCTGAGGATAGATACATGCTACTGATAAATTACATTTCTCTTTCATCCACATGCTCACTCTCACATTCTATGAACCTAAATAGAAGAATGAAGAAAACAGTAGCATTTAGCGCCAGAGGAGGAAACCTTGGTTTCAGTAATAGAATGGATGGTCTTCTTTAATCCTATGTTCTTGACATATGTGTCTATACCATCTAGGTATTCTAAGTTACTTAAGTTATATCGCAGAATATTTCATAAATATCTTCTGTGTCCTTGAAATAATTTGTAATTTCATTCTTTTTCAATGACTTCCTGTAGAGGGTGCAAGTAGCATATATTCAAGCAATGACCTGCACACAAGAAAATGTTCTAAGGGATATCTTCATGGAAGTGTAAGATCAGAAAAGGAGGTGGGCCCAAAAGGGAGGGATTTGGATGGACAGCCTAAGTGATGCACTGGAATACAAGAAATGCATGAAGAACTAGAGAAAAGCCTGTAGCATGTTGAGTAGATTGTCTGTCAAAGAAGTACAGAGGGAATTGCTGAGGATCCAAACACATGGTTGGGTTGCAATCTACCTCACAGGGAGAAATACCCACATTGACGAATTTGCAGATCCTTTCAAATATATATCAGTGACCAAAAGAGAAGGTAGTGTCGGTTCCTTTTCAATTGGTATGGTCCATTTGCTTGCTCTTTAGTCATCAATAGCTCAATTCTCTCTTGAAATTTTAAACCCAAGTGGGAGTGTCTATCCTGTATTTGCTCCACAAAGTGACAAAGAGCCCAGCCAGCACCCACTGGTGACTATAGAGAGAACTTTCAGTAGAGTATGTGACACAAATAAATGAATGAATAAATGAAAAGGCATTAATTAACCACCTACTATGTGCCAAGCATTTTTATAAGTACTAAGAGTACAAATAGAAAAGTGAGTCACTCCCTGTTTTCAAGAAGCTTGCATTACATAATAGGAGAGTTCAACTTCAGGACAGCTAAGAAGTGCCCAGTGTTTCTTAGGATGCAACTTCACAGTAGATAGCCTAGGAATCCTCAGGGTACATCTCTTAGGATACAATATCACAGTAAAAAGTCCGGGAATTACCAGGGTACATCTCTTAGGATGCAATGTCACAATAGTAAGCCCACAAATCCCTGTGGTGCATTAGCAGATTAAATGGCAATGCCCAAAAGTCTAGAAGGAATCTCATCTGGGCTGGTAATTCAGCCCTGATCTTTCAAAGTGTGTGAGGCCATGTCTGCAAGAGTATGGGGTCATGTCTGCAAGAGTTTGGAGGTAGGGGATGGTAAATGGGCCTAACTCAAGACTGTTGGGAAGAGGGGAGTAGGCTAAGGGGTCAAAAGTTTTCTAGCACCCATTAAGATCTGGGCAATAGTCAGTTTTGAGGTAGCTTCAGTTCAACTATAAACATGCAAAAATGATACATTTCACTCCTCTGCAAGTTCAATCATCTACTCCAAATTATTTCTACATATGTGACATTCCCATCTTGCCTACCTGTCCTATTCTCTCTATGCAGTTTTGTGGAGCCTTGTCCTCAGAACAGTTCTAAAACACAGGTAGAGAATGACAAGAATTCTGTTCTCCACTAGCAAATTGATTTAAGTATGTTAGAAAGAATTGAAGTTACAATGCATAAGGGGTCAAGAGGTTGAGTTGTTTCAGTTGTGTCTGACTCTGTAATCCCATTTGAGGTTTTCGTGGTGAAGATATTAGAATGGTTTGCTATTTCCTTCTCCAGCTCATTTTACAGATGAGGCAACCAAGGCAAACAAGGTTAAGTGACTTGCCCAAGGGTCACATATCTAGTAAGTGTCTGAGGTCATATTTGAATTCAGGTCCTCCTGACTCCAGGGTCAGCCCTCTATCCACTGTACTATCTAGCTGCCCAAGGTTGAAAGAACCTAGAGTCAAATCTCGCCTCTGATTCATAATAACTGTGATACTGGACAAGTCACTTAACCTAGCAGTTCCCAAACTTTTTGCTCTCAGGACCCCTCTACATTCATAAAATTATTGAGGACCCCAAAGAGCTTTTGTGGATTATATCTATTGATATCTGTAATGTTATAAATTAAGACTGATGAATTTTAAAATATTTATTAATTCATTAGAAACAATGATGATAAACTCATTACACATTAACATAGATAGCATATTTTTATGAAAAAATAATTATATTTGCCAAAATAAATTGTAGTGAGAAGAATAGCATTGTTTTACATTTTTGCAAGTTTCTCTAATATCCCACTTAAGAAAAGATAGCTAGATTCTCATAACTGTTTCTGGATTTGATATGTTGTGATATGTTGCTTTGGTTGAAGTGTTTGAATAAAATCTGGTTATTCATAAGTAGTTGGAAAAGGGAAGAGTATTTTAATAGACTTTCCATACAACTGCGGATATTCTTTGATACAATGCTGAAACTAAGTAGTAGTTTCTTAAAGATTAGTTCCAATATGGACTCTGAAACCATATCAATAAACTTTTCACACTCTGTTACATTACAATCCATTGGACTGTCTTGTATTTTAAATGGATCTTTTACCATATGTTATTTTATGATATCATACGTTTGGTCATTTAGAAAATATTGGTTCAACTGAGTTAAGACGATTTTCCAAATGCTGACACGTTTCACCGTGCGATATGAAAAATCATATTCATGATCATCACCACCAATCTCATCAAAAAAGTCTTTAAATGCTGGGAAGCTATCAAGGCCACAATAGCAGATACATGTTTTCCAAAATTCCAATTTTCACTTGAAAGCTTAAATTTTATCAGCATCAACAAATACTGTCAGTTGTTTCCCAGGAAGTGACAGGTTCACTTCATTCATTTTCAAGAAAATGCCAAATACCAAAGTCTAAATGACCATAGTTTGTATCAGTTGTTTTTCAAGTAAAACTAATGTTTCATGAAAGAAGCAATTCACAACTCACAATCACACAAGTGCATTTCCTTGAGATCCCCATTGTACCTCAGTATGCTTAAAAAGTGTTTATATTAACTTCTCATTTTATCTCACAGAAAAAGACATGTACTCAAGAGTCGAAATTTGATTTAAAAAATTAATAAGTTGTATTGTTTCATTGAAGACATTCTTAGGTAAAATTGACTTTTTTTGCTAAATATTAGCTGTATTGAGAATTCATGGCAACGAAAAATATTATGACCAGTAGTACAGTTTGATGCCACTGCCTTGATTCGTATGTGCTTCGTCACCAGCAGTTTTGTCCACAATTGCTTTTGCACAATCAGTGCAAAGGTCAACACAATTGCTCCAGGATAAACCATGACATTCAAAAAAGTTGCTCAACACTGAGTATTTCAGCATCACTTGTGTTTGTTGCCAAATATTCACATAATAGATCTTCAGTGATTAGTTGGTGCTGATATGGAACAGATATAAGCAAAACAGCAAGTTGAACCATGTCTGTTTATAAGGCATCCACATATAAGGCAAAGATACAGGTCTGCAGATGAGATACGAACTCAGTCTTCATGTTTGCAACTAGATCTTTCATTCACAGATTGTGTGGCTTCTGGAAAACTCCAATGGACACCTGGATGAAAATGAGAGTGAAAAGGACAAATGATGCCTTAGCATTATTATGAAAATAATTCTGACTTTGCTGACCTGAAAAGATCTTGGAGACCACACTTTGACTTAACCTATCAATGTCCCCAGACAGCTCTCTAAAGATTAATTGTTGCTGGTCTGCATTAATTGAAGGAGTTTCCTTACTGGGAGTTCTCAAACCAATAAAACCATAGGCTCAGGCTCCCTCCCACACCTGAAAAAAAAAGAAAAAATTTGTTACCTAGCTAGATAATTCCATTGAAATTCTAGAATAGTTATCTGATTTTAAAATGAAAAGATTAAGTAAGATTTAGAAATGAATTTACTTATTCATTTTCTATTGTCCTTTTCTGTGTTGTTTGAAATAATGTTATCTATACAATTAATAGTTTTAGGGTTTTAATATCACAAAAAGAATTGAAATTTACTATGAATTTTGGAATCGCTTGTTTTGTTTTACCATAAAAGAGGACACCAGGAGACAAAGAATAGAGAAGAGTTTCAGGAAACTGGAAGAGGGAATGAGTAAAACTAGGAAATCGTATAGACTTTGTGCTGCTCTCACCCAATTCTCATTCAATTATCAGCCTGGGTCCCCAGAACTTGGCTGACTAAATCTTCCTTCACAGATCTAGGGGTATCATTGAGACACTGAGAAGTTCTTCTAATGCTGTAGCTCTAAACCCCTGCTTGTGTGTTTAAACTTGTGATTATCAATTTATATTGGGCAGCCAGAATTAATTAGGTTTGAGTTAGGAGTATTTACTAAGGTTATATAAGAATGGTTCCAAAAATCTCCCCCAAGTACATACAGAGTATCATGGAACATAGGACCAAACTGAGAGCAGGTTTGTCAAAGGAGGTGGCACCCAGCTCCTAGATGTCCTTTTGACAGTCATCAAGATATTACCATTAAGTATAGTGTAACATTTGTGCTGGGTTCCTGATAGAGCTTTGAATCTACTTTGTCCTCAGCTCCTGATAGAGACACTGCCATCAACTGTTCCAGGGACACTTCTAGGATTCCAATGGGAAATCTGAATTCTCCCATATCCTGTGAAGCTCACAAACTTTTCTTCTCTCCAAGTGGGATAGGAGATCAATACCAAAGCCAAGATCAGGTCTCTTTCCCCTCCCCCCCAAGTCTCTTTTCTTCCTCTCTTTTCTTCTCAGTGATTTGGCTGATCCACACTAAGCTGACAGACTCTCTAATCTCTAGGTTCCAAACTTGTCTACTATTTTATAAATGGGTCATAGGGCATGACCAAGTGTTTTTCAACTAATCTGAAAAAATATTCTTTATGCAATGTCACTCCATTTCATCCATTGCCTCTCAAGGACATCTAAACTGATAAAGTTCTTTCCCAAGAGTTATGATTGATTAAATAGAGACGTGTTTTCACATGACAGAGGTATCAAAGTATATCATCTAGTCAGCTACTTTAAGTGGGGTGGGATTGATTTGATTGATGGATCCAGTCCATCTCCACCCTTACAGGAGGAAAAGAAAATACTTTAAATAGGTAGTAAGCTTTTCTCATTTGAAGAAGACAGATTTTATTCACAGGTGTGTACTCCAAATTTGAGCTATTGGTTTATATTTCTTCTAATCAAGGACCTAACTGGTCATTCAGATACTTGGATCTGAGGACATAGTTGCTTCCAATGTCAGACTACTTTCTTCTTTTTCTCAGCATTATAGGCTACTTATCTGATAGCTGAGAAGGTATTATCAAAGTAAACTTAAAGAGGGTATTTCTATCTCATGTATTGCTTTAAAAGATAGATGTCTATATATGTACATATATATTTAAAAACTCATATGTTGCTTAAAGTGATGTTAGTGTTTAAAATGAAGAGTTTCCCCGATTTTTTAAAAAGAGAACATTATCACATTAACATTTAAAGAATATCATTCCTTGGCCATTTGAGGACCACAGGCAACTAGGTGGTACACTGGATAGAGCAATGCTGGACCTGCAGTCAGGAAGACCCGAGTTCAAATTCAGCATTAGACACTTACTGTATGACCCTGGACAAATTAACCTTCTGTCTGCCTCAATTTCCTCATATGTAAAATGGGTATAATAATAGTACCTACCTCATAGGGTTGGTGTGAGGATCAAATGAGATAATATTTGTAAAGCACATTAGTAGGTGCTTAATTAATGATTATTCCCTCCCTTCACTCTCTCCCAAACTGTCTTCCTCATTATATTGTAAGCTCCTTGAGCCCAGGGACTATTTTTGCTTTTCTTAGTATTTTCAGGGCTTAGCTCAGTGCCTCATAAATGCTTAACAAATGTTTGTTAATGATTGACTGGTAACCTCCACCAAATCTGGTATAAAAGTTTCTGTCTCATCATCTTTCACTCAGATCATTGGATATTAATTTGGATCATGAGAATCACTAAGAGTAAGAAATTCATCATCATTTTAGCTCCACTGTCCACTTCAAGGTGATAGGTTTGTCCAGCAGACTTCACAGACTTCATTCCCATCTTATTTCATCATCATTCTTTACATTTTTTAGTGTGAAGGGAAAACTGAGGAAGCCTTTGAAGCAGTTCTTATAATCCTGGAGAAATTTGGGAAAACTCTAAAAAAAACTAATTGCCTTTGGTTCAGGCACCAGAGCATGCCTAAGAACTTGGAATGTGGCCCTCTATTTGGATATGGACTTCTCTGGGACCATGTTGGAGCATAACTGTATATACGCATGCTTGTGAATGCTTGTACGTTAAGCATTCACACTCAAGAATAGGATGGAATATGAAGTTTCACAAAATGTTCTGAAAAAAACTCTGAACAGTTTCTAACATGACTTAGAATTTGAGTTTTGTTTTGTTTTTCCTGAGGGATGAGAATTTTATGCGTTGTCTGACTTACCCCCATTTAAAAAATTGCTAAATGCCCCTCCCATTTCCTTTTCTCTTTTAAAAGCTTAATGGGAATTCATTTCCCTTTGCTTTCAGTATTTTTCCTCCCCTATTGATTCTCTGATTGATTTCTCTTTGGATTTTGATTAATTTCTTGGCCATTCAGACCCTATAATTTGTTCTCTATTAATGAACCTAACTCCATACTCTCTTTCAAATGTATATTACATATCACAAATTTATTTCAATCTTTCCATTTGTTAGCTCTGAAGACTTTTTGAAGTGGAGGGGGAAATAGTCACTTCAGCTCTCTAGTTTTCATTTATCTATAAAATGAGAGCAATAAACTAAATGATTTCTCAGGACCAGGGATAGTCAATGTTTAACAACTGACTCTCCATTTTAAAAAAAGTATGCATAACACACTTCTCCATTATTGACATTTTCTCCATCATTTCTTAAGCCTAGAAAACAATAAAGCAATAAATCAAGCCCCAACTTGTAACACTGATCAGTTTCGAAAGCACAAATGCTCACATTCAAAATTTAACAATCTGCTCTAGCAAGCCAGTATGAGCTGGCTCCAGCATCCCTTCCAACTCTAAATGTTATGTTAATCCTGGGCAATTACTGTCATAATATAGATCAGGGACAGGGTTTTATTTCATCTTGAAGGGAGGTCTCTAGTGAAGTGCCTCAGGGATCTGTCCTTGTTCCTGTGCTTTAAAACTGTTTTGGATGAAGGCATAGATGGCATGCCTATCAAATTACCTGCTAAGATATAGTCAACAGTCTGTATTTCAGGATCAAAATTCAAGAAGAATTCAACTGGGGGTGGCTAGGTGGTGCAGTGAGTAAGAGCACCAGCACCGGAGTTGGGAGGACCCGGTATCAGTTCCAGCTTCAGATACTTAACACCCATACGAAATAACTTGCCATGTAACCTTGGGCAAGTTACTTAACCCCAATTGCTTTAAAAAAAAAAAAAAGAAGAAGAAGAATTCAACTGACTAGAATGAGGAGCCAAATCTTATAAGATAAAAATCTAAGGACCACATTTGTATTTTTTTAATATTAATTATACAAATATGTGATGGTTGAGTCATAGCTAGAAAATAGTTGATATGAAAAGGATCTGAGGATTCTAGTGGATTCCCAGATGAATGAGTCATGATAGCCCCCTCCCAAAAAAAAACCTCAAACTAATGTGATATTAGGTTACATTTTAAAAAATCATAGAGGGTGGGTGGGTGGGGAGGGAAGAAGGGAGAGAATTTGTAACTCAGTGTTTTAAAAACAAATGTTAAAAATTGTTTTTACATGCAACTGGGAAATAAGATATGCAAGCAATGGGGCAGAGAAATCTATCTTGCCCTGCAAGAAAATAAGAGGGAAAGGGATAAGAGGGGAGGTATCACAGAAGGTGGGGCAGACTGGGGGAAGGGTTAATCAGAATGCATGCCATCTTGAAGTGGGGGGGGGGAGATGGGGAAAAAACTCAGAACTCAAAATCTTGTGAAAATGAATATTGAAAACTAAAAATAAATAAATTAATAAAAATGTAAAATAAAATAAATGAAATCTAAAAAATAATAATAATAAAAGAAAATCATAGTGTCCAGAACAAAGGAGAAGATAACCTTACCATACTTGCTCTATCCTGATTATATCTGGAGTATTATATTCAGGTAATAATACTAATAGCTGACATTTATATGCTGCTACAAGGTTTATGAAATTCTCTACATATATTGCCTCATTTAATCCTTACAATAGTACTACAAAATGGATAGTCATTTCAGCTGTGTCAAACTCTTCAAAACCCCATTTGGGGTTTTCTTGACAAAGATACTAGAGTGGTTTGCCATTTCCTCCTCCAGCTCATTTTACAGATGAGAAAACTGAGGTAAACTGGGTTAATTGACTTGCCCAGGGTCACACAGCTAGTGTCTGAAGTCAAATTTGAACTCTTGAAGTCTTCCAGACTCCAAGCTTTGAACTTTATCCACTGCACCACCTAGCTCCCTGAAGGGGGTACTACAAATGTTATTATCTTTATTTTACATATGAGGAAACCAAGACTCAGTGGTAAATTTGACTGTCCACAGTCATAAAGTGTGAGAAGTGAAATTTGACTCAGGACTCTCCTGAATGCAAGTCCAACACTCCCTTTAGTATTCTACATCTCCGCTCACAATTTTAGAAGCCACATTTTTTTAAAGATTTGGGGTTTTAGGGGTGGTCAAGACCCCAAAATACCAACATGCTGGGTCCCTCCAAATGAATTCAACTCAAGTCTTCTCTCAGCCAAGTAAAACAAAATTTATTAAAGATTCACCATAATGGGTAGACTTTTAAGGAGCCTAAGTATTTGTGATGCTGGTATTGGACAAGTGGGCCAGAACAATCTGACACAGACTGAGTCTGCGCTGGATTAATCTCCTTCATGGAGGCAAGATGGAACTTATATACAGAAAGACCATGGGAGAGTTCTAGGGGTTGTCTAGAGGAGGGATTTGGGGAGGGTCTTAAGGAGGAGTCTAAGGAGGATCTTTAATGGAACTGAGGTCAGACTCCAGGAATGGGATTAAGGGTGGGAAACAGCTGAAGGCTACCTGGAGATGACAGACAATGGAAGACTAGGCTAGTTTAAGGGTAACAGATTTGGGCCTAGCTATAATGAAAGGCTTATTATGGTTTTAGGCAAATGCCTCATCAAATGGGAAGATTCAATCAGAGTTCAAGGGATTTCCCAGAGCCTGTCCCATCATTATGACAAGCTGAATTACATCTAAGATTTTTAGGGATCTAGAGACTATGCCATATAAAGATTAGTTAAAGTAATTGAAGATGCTTAGCCTAGATTAGAAAATATGGGGGCAGAGGTTAGGGTGACATGACAACTCTCTTTTTCAAGTATTTTAAAGGCTGTCACACAAAAGGAAATGTATATACATACATTTATACATACACACATACTCTGCTTGACTCTAGGTAGACTAGGAAAACTGGGTAGATGCCACAGAGAGGCAGATTTAGTCTCAGTGTTCAGGGAAACTTCCCACCAACTTGGGTTGAAAGGCTGCTTGGGAATAGAATGAATATTGCATCTAGAGTCAAAGAATGTGGGTTAAAATACTGGCATTGCTGCCTACTACCTCTGTATCTAAAGCACATCATTTCCTCCTTATAGGCCTCAGTTTCCTCATCTGTAAAATGAGGAAGTGGCACTAGATGACCTCTCACTGTTCTAAATGCTGGCACAGTGAAAGCTGTGTCTACCTTGAAAGGAGTCCATGTTTTCTATTTTAGCAACAATTGATGTGGATGTCAATATCATCTCAACTATGCCCATGCCTCCTCTCCAGTATTGACTATGTCTTCCATCTCTGCATAGCCTGTGTATGTGGGCTATGGCAATCATAGGAACACTGCCTCTTCCTACTTTGGGGCTCTTAAAAGTACCTCACTAGCTCATTTACATAGGCCACATGCCCCAATCTGAAACCAGAGGAAGGCTGACTTTTGAATTACAACAATAAATTAAGCATTCGACGAAATATAGAATTAGACCCTTAGTGGCTTTTACCTGAATTTTGCTTACTTCTTCTTGTAGTCTCTATGATTTACATACCTTATTTTTTCTTCTAATCTGCCCTTCGTTTATTTTTGTTTCATTTTCTCTTGCTAAACTCTTCCTTTATCTTTCTTATCCTGAATATTTGATGAAAAAATTCTTTACATCCTTTTCCTCCTCCCTCCCTTCTCAGAGGCCCACTCTTTTTCCTGTAAAGTCCCTCTTTCTTTCTTCTTTGTCCTTCCTTTCTCAATCCTTTCCTTCCCACATATCTGAGACCCACTATTTTTCCTATAAAATCTTTCTTCCTTCCATTTTTCTTACCTCCCTTCTATTTTTTCCTTTCTTCCTTCTTCCATTCTTTCTATCCTTTCTATCTTTCCTTCTTCATCCTTCCTTCACCATAATTCTTGCCCCAGTTGTCCACTTTTGCCATTTATATGCCATAACTAAGCATATTGTTCTCCTTCGCCCTATGTGGCATTTGAAGTAACCAACTGACTACAAAAAGTTCATTGGTTTAAGTTGAGTGAATTCCCCTTACCCTACTCTACCCACCAAGAGCAGCTTTTACAAGGCCACATCTCTGGTGGAGTCTAAATCTGCAAGGATTTAGAGCCACTGAATAATTCTTAGTGTCCAGTGTTTGAAATTTTATGGATAATTGGAAAGAAGGCTTTAATACTTGTATTATGTTTTAACTTGCTTTCCTTTGGAGGCAGGGAATTGTCAAGTAAGTATTAACAGTACACTGGAAAAGCTCAGGTTTTCCATGAATATTCAGTACTAAGTTTTCATGAAGAAAAAGTCCCAAAGAGTAACTACTTATAATTTGCTTAATTTGCTACAATGCAGGTCTCTTCCCCTTACCCCTCTCATCTTCAGTTTGGAAGCAATATAGCTTTGATCATATGCTTGTGAAAAAAAGAAGAAAAAATTTCTGATATTGCTTTACATTTCAGTTTTTTAAATGAATATAAAGGTGAAAAATGCATTGAATGCCTTTGTGTGTATATATACATCCATGTATATATAAATATATGATATTTGTGCTTGTATGCATACTCTTTCTATATAGATTATATATGTATATATACACAGATATATATGTACATATATATCCACAGCCTGTGTGTTTCTTGAAAATAAACCATGTGTTTAAAACCAAATAATTCTTTACGAACCATGCCATAACCATATTGTCCTCTTGCTCTCATCACAATCCCTGGCTTGCTTTTATCATATACTTAAACATCCTTAGGTAAAAGAGTAAACCCAGGAATTTCATTTGAAAGTTCTACTAAAACAGAAAAAAGAGCAGACGTCATGGGAAGGGACAATTAATGTAGAGAAAGGAAGTGTCTAACTGTGTGAAATGGCATGCCCCCAGCATCCTGATTTCCCTCAATTTAGTTGCCAGTGACGTGAGCTGGGGATGTAGCTGTGCAGAGAATTGCTTTCTACCCATTATTTGGTGGTTACTATAGTACCATTTGGTCCAATTATCACTGACGATTACGTAATCTGTTTTGATTGAACAGTTTCAGAGAAAATAAAGGTGTCTTGTTTTCCCCAGTGGGAAAAAATGCCAAACTGTTCCAGCAAGCAAGTTGGCCTACTAGTAAACATTGGGAATTATTAGGCTAAATTATGAGTTAGATTTGAATTGAAAACAAAACCTCCATTGTACCAAACTCTCCACAGCATTCAGGAGGATGTTGTTATGTTTCTGACAACAACAATTTGTCGACGGCACACACAAAAATAACCCGAGTCCATAGGAGGCATTAGTAACTTCACGTAAAGTGTGTGGGAAGCATTGACAGAGCTTCCTTTTTTCTCCCTATTCTGTAGGCGCTTTAGTGCAGAGTTTGCCCAGTGACGCCAGGGTAGGAGCTTTCTGCATTTGTTAGACTGGTGCACTCTTTCGTTTCTGTTTTAGTCCTTTGCTGGCATGCTTGAAAAGCATGGTTTGTGCCACACAGGAATGTCTGTTCCCTTGAAAAATGCTTGTGCATGAATAAAATGATTTGCCAATGATCCTCTATACTGTACTAAGTTTCTCCCTTGGCTTTGTTTGCTGCTTACAAGGGGATCCAGGTAATATTTTCTCTTCACGTATCATAAGACTAGTTAATTGATGTATTTAGTGAATACAGAATGAGCTGAGTTAGCATTTGTACCTTTCTTCTATCTCCATCATTGTAGAAGTGAATTTTAGGAAATACCTACATTTGGATTATTGTATCTACACAGCACATTAAATATGACTCACTTTTAAGGAATCCATGATTGATTCATGGGTGAATCCCATTACAGAATATGTCAATTAATTTGTGAGAAATTTTATCCTCCAAATGGATGAATAAAATAGCTTTTGAGGAGTGCTAATGAATAACCTGACTTTGTCTGTAACAGTGTGATGTGGGCCCAGGCATGAGCTAAAAGACTATTTTGTTTGTTTGTTTAGCAAATTTGAGGGATGAATTGAGTGTCTTCTTTTAGCTAAAGTCTTCACCCAGTAGTGTAACACCCTGAGCCTCCTATAGAACACAGACAATGAGGTTTTAGCCTAGATGTTTGATGAAGCAAATTTTGATCTTTTATCTGGCATATTTTTTATGGAATAAAATTAACTTTGCCATACAACGAACTGAAATCAGGATTATTTTTTTTAATCCTCTTTACCTTTTTGGATGATTAGAATTTTATCCATATTCTACAAATATTTGGTTCTCAAAATTCCAGTGAATGCATCCCACTTGAACCTATGCCACTATCCCTAAAACAAGTAGATAAGAATAGAAATTGGAGTTTGAGACTTCCTGGAAGCAAGGAGTGTGTCCTTATGTTGATACATAGCCAGTAGGTAATGGAAAAGTGTGGTCTCTCCTCGAGTATGTTCTGCTAAAAGGAAGTCAGAGTCTCTCCATAACCACTCCTTAGTCTTATGTCAATAGCCTTTGGAAACTACATTTATTCTTTCTGACCTCTCTGAAAGAGAAATAAGAAATAATGAATAGAGATTACCTCAAGACATTTCACTTTAAAGTGAGTAGCTTAGGTATGGGGAAATCATTCCAGCCTTTACTGCCATCATTAACATTGTCTAAAGTTACTCCTACTGTGCAAAAAGGAAGATGTTCAAAAGGAAAGAGAAAGGGAGAGGAGAAAAAAATGAGATAAGTGATCTTAAAAGGCCACACACTTGCTACAGATAGTGTTCCTGAATGGGAAGATCTCTAAAAGTCCATTTGTTAACCATAATGCTTTTCTTGGCCAATGTCTGTTTTAGGCCACCAGTGAGCAGGGCAGCTCCCCAGCCAGAGAAACTACAGAAGAATAATATCACCAAAAAAAAGAAGCTGGTTGAGGTGAGGGGCTTCAGTTGTTTTGCTCTTAAATTGATAAATGCTGTCTTATTGACTTATAGTTGATGGGTTTGCTTTTTTGCATGAACAGGACAGAGAGAGGATGCCCTTGAGTTGTAACCATAGCTACTTTCCTTTAAAGTGAAAATGTATTTTGGTTAAGTTCCCAGCTTAAAAATCAAGATGGCATGTACAGTATTTTCTGCTCTGTTTGTCAGAATCAGCTGAGCACCCTTTTAAATTCATGCCATGATTCCACTTAAAGATTGTGGATATTTTATTGATATAAAACTGCATGAGACATTAGACCAGAACAGGAGAAAAACTTGATTTAAAAAAACAAGAAAACATTTTGTACTTTAACCAACAAGCTTAGTATTATAGATGGCAAAACAGAATCCTTCATTTCTCCTAAACTGTTCAAGAATGAAGTCATTTTACTGATTCGTACTCTGAACTGTCTACCAAAAAATTCTTGATGAATACTTGTGTTTTCACTTAACATTATTTTATTCTTCTATTCTCTGGTGCCTAATTGGTTTTTTTTTTTGTTTTGCTTTGTTTTGTTTTGTTTTTATCCATAAATGCAGGAACTGGCTTTAGATCATGTCTTTGGCTATAGAGGATTTGATTGTCGTAATAACCTGCATTACCTTAATGATGGTGCCGATATAATCTTCCATACTGCAGCAGCAGGCATAGTTCAGAACCTTTCCACAGGTAATTAAAAATGGAGCCCAGTTTTGGAAATTCAGAATTTACTGGGATTAAAAATGGGGCCCAGTCTTGGAAATTCAGAATTTACTGGGAAGCCAAGGCTTCATAAAATAAAACACAAACATCATTTTCAGGAATATCATTATACTTCTATTTTTGTGGTTGTCATGGGAATTAACACACTACCCCTTGCCAAATCTTCCTTTGTGTCCTTCCTTTTTGTACCAAGTTTATCCCACCCACTTTCTCTTGAAACACACTCAGAGACATTTTCAAGGCATTGAAGCCCCTTTCTTTCTGCTTTCAGTCTCAGTCCAAGTCAGCTCTTGCAACAGACCCCAGGAGGGAGAGTAATGATTCTTTTGGAATCCTTGAGAGTTCCATCCTCAGATTAGTTTGCTGAAACTAAGAGTTTCTTAGGAAAAGAGATCATATGGAAAATAATAGGAATTATTTATTTCTATCATTGTGAACAAAACAAAATTTCCCTTTATTTTATTTCCTTCATTTTTTGAGGTGAAGTATATTTAATAAAATAGCAGATCTTGGAACTTTATAATTGGGACTTTAAAGATTATCTAGTCCAATCCATTCATTTTATATATGTAGAAACTAAAACCCAAAGAGGATGTGATTTGTCTAAGATCCATCCCATAACTTTCATCAATGCACAGCCTAGAACTCTAGTGCTATGGATTGACTCCATTAATCCCTTCATCATATTGCCTTCTCAGCAATAAGGAAGGATTAATTAGTTGCAGTCAACTGACTTCTTTTCCCTCTCATTTCCTACATTTCCCTTAGTAGGCATCTGTTTGTATCTGGCAAATGGTAAATTAATGAATCAGTTTCACTTTGCATCTAAAATGATCTTCTGAGATATCAACCCTTAAAAGAGACTGTTGGGACACTTGGATCCAACATCCTAAAACTGGAGAAGTGCTCAAATACTTCTTATTTTGGAATCCTAGTTCTCTACATTTAAGGATCAAAATCAAGAAGCAGAAAGGATTTAAAGAAATTTTGTTTACCATCCAGGGAAATAGTACAGAAAGAATGCATGCTCCCCAAGAACCAGAATGCAGAAGATACCAAGCTTATATTAATTGGTGTGTGTGTGTGTGTGTGTGTGTGTGTGTGTGTGTGTTGTATGCTCCAACAGAAATGTAAGTTCTTCTTGAGGGCACGGACTCTTTCATCTCTATGTGTCTCCAATATATATAGTGCCTGGTAAGTCAAATCAAAACAAGTAAATAAATATCAAGCACCTACACATGCCAGGAACTGTGCTAAGAGATGAAGCTACAAAGAAAAGCAAAAATAGCTCCTGCTCTCAAGAAGTTCACACTCCAGGGAGATCACAGTCTAGGAATCTCACAATAGGGAGATAACAAGCAAATAAATGTGAACAAACAAGATACAGACAGCATCAATTGAAGATAATCTTCAAGAGAAGAAACTAGCAATAAGGGGATTAAGGGTAAATTCCCTGCAGCAGGTGAGATTTTATCTAGAACCCAAAGGAAGCCAGAGAAACCAAGAGCTGAAGTTGAGGAAGGAGAGTAGGCATGAGAAACCACCAAGGACAATGCTCTGAGTAGGGAAATGGAGTGTCTTGTGTGAGGAACACGGGCACCAGTGTCACCAGATAAAGAAGCAGAGAGAAAAATGTTAAGTGATGCAATGGATAGAGTACAGGGCCTGGAGTCAGGAAGACTCATCTTCCTGAGTTCAAATCCAGCCTCAGTCACTTTCTTTTTTTTTTTTTAAAGCAATTGGGGTTAAGTAACTTGCTCAAGGTTACACCGCCAGTTATTATCTCTGGGCGTGGTGCTGAGTATCTGAGCCCGGATTTGATCCAGGTCATCCCAACACTGGAGCCGGTGCTCTTACTTGCTGAGCCACCTGGCCACCCCTAAGCAATTGGGGTTAAGTAACTTGCTCAAGGTTACACGGCCAGGTGTTTCTGGGTGGGTGCTAAGTGTCTGAGCCTGGGATTCGATCTCCAGGTCTTCCCAACACTGGAGCCGGTGCTCTTACTCGCTGTGCTACCTGGCCACCCCTCTCAGTCACTTTCTAGCTGTGTGACCCTGAGCAAATCACTTAACCCAATTTGCCTCAGTTTCCTTATCTGTAAAATGAGCTGGAGAAGGAATGGCAAACCACTCTAGTATCTTGGCCAAGAAAACTCCAAATGAGATCATGAAGAGTCTGACATGACTGAAAATGATCAAGCAACAACAGAAAAGACTAGAGAGTAGGAAGGAATCAGGTTATGAAAGCTTTAATAAATACTTGCTGATTAATCAGTTAATTCTCCAGTAGACCACTTTCAAATAAGAATATGAACTTTTAAAATTAAATTTTATTGATTTCTTTTGTTTTCTATGTCATTAGAGTTTCCCTCCACCCTAGTATCCCTCCTCCTCCTAGACAGCCATCCCATATAACAAATAGTATTTTTTAAACTTTTTTTTTCCTTTTTGGAGGGAGGATGGCAGGGCAATTGGGGTTAAGTGACTTGCCCAAGGTCACAGGACTAATAAGTATTAAGTGTCTGAGGCTGGATTTGAAGTCAGGTTCTCCTGACTCCAAGGCCCGTGCTCTATTCACTGCGCCACCTAACCACCCCAACAAATAGTATTTTTAAAGAAAAAAATCAGCATAACCAATACATAGAAAAAGTCTGAAAATGTGCATTGTGTGACATCTATGAACCTTCCCCCTCTGCAAAGAAATAGGCTTGGAGTAGCCTCTCATATCTCTTCTTTTGAACCATGTTTGGAGACCATTATCTTAAACTTTGTAGTTTTACATTTATACAGTGTCACTTCTAATAATACAAAAAAAAGTGATCTTTTGGAAATGGTTGTTCTAAAAAGTCTTTTGTGTTGCTAGTAAGTCTTCTCTTTTTTTTTTTTTTTTTAGGAAGCCAGAGTTTCTATCTGGAACACACTGATGACATTCTCTGTTTGACTGTAAACCAACACCCTAAGTATAAAAATGTCGTAGCCACCAGCCAAATAGGTAGGAGATTCTCTATATTAACTGAGAAATTCTATATTTTCAAGTGCTCAGGGACATTGATTTATTGGAAATGATGGATTTTTGTTTTCATTTCATATATGGAATCTGGGTCATTGTCACGTCCCATTTTATTCTTTCTTTGTTGATTTTGTTAGTGACTTTGAACATTTTACTTAAGTATGTCTTCTGGATGGTTGGTGATTTGAAGGATCCACAATAAATATATTACTTCTTATCCAAGGGATATGTATGGACTATTTTTCAAACCGATCCAAATAGACCCAAGATATGAAATGAAAGGTTGATAAGACCTACAAACCTATGAGATTCCACTTGGCAGTGGTGCTACAATTGTAATACAGTGTTTGCTAGGGTGAGGTCTGGAGGGGGGGATAAGGAGGGGCTCATTCTGAATCTCCCCAAATCAGTGTTCCTGACACAGCTGTGCCCTGGGAACCCACCAACTACAAATGTGGACCTAACAGACTCACATTTGTTTTTCTAAAAAAATTTGTTTTCACTTGGTCATTTCAAATATAACATTTTTAGCTTAGTTCATCAATATTCCTGTTTGTTTTCATTGAGCTCATGTCCATTTTATAATTTAATTTTGTGCTTTCTGATGCTGGTGTTGAGTGCTTCAGTATTAGAAATATGACTTATTTTAGCTATTGTTTTCCCTTGGTGCTTCGTCATTGCCATTGCTCACACAATGCAGGTGATATTGTGGAAATCCCAGGTAAGGCTGTTTCATCTATGAGTAGTTTTCACCGCAAAACCCTGTCAACATTTCATGTCAGCTGGTTGTATCAAGATGAATTGAAGATACAAACCATACACCATCTCAGATTGTTTCTTTGTCTAAAATCCTCCATGACTGTTTGTCAGTTACATGGTATCTGTCTTTCCACGAGCAACAGATGTTTTCCCATTTTCTTCCGATTATTACCAGACATTTAATAGCTGTTGACTTCTTGATCTCAATATGAAATTAGAACTGCCTCTAAATTAGTCTCTTTTTTAAAATAAGGCTTCTACATAAATTTAAACCAGCAAGTGGCTTGAGCATCCTTTAACTTTAATTCTTTATTGTATTTTCTTCGATTCTCAGGAACAACACCTTCAATCCACATATGGGATGCAATGAGCAAGCAGACACTTTCAATGCTTCGATGTTTCCATGCAAAAGGAGTTAATTATATAAATTTCAGTGCTACTGGCAAGCTTCTGGTGTCAGTAGGAGTAGACCCTGAGCATACAATCACAGTCTGGCGATGGCAAGAAGGTAAAGTTAAGGCCGTGTTTTCTTTCCACTTCTAAGAACTCTGTTCAAGGAAGACTTTCTACTCCTATTTCTGGAAAAGAATTAGGAGCAAAATAACTATCTCAAGGTCACACAGAAAAATAAAGGCAAAGGCAAAAACAAAGAGAACAAGAAAAGCAAAAGTCTTTTTCTGTTTTAACTCCAACACAAGCTTAAATTACAGATTAGAATTAGAATTAGATTCTAATTGGATTAGACTCTAATTAAATTAGACTTTAGATTCCAATTAGATTCGGCAGTGGGACCCTGAAGAAGTCACTTGACCTCTCTTGGTTTTCTCATCTATAAAATGGGAATAATGATAACACCTAACTCCCATGGTATTATGACGATCAACTGTGATAACACCTTGCAAACATTAATAATAATTAATAATAATAATTGATAATAATAATTACTAGCTAGCAAAAGTGCTATATAAATGTTATTTTATAATATGTAATTATAATATAAACAATTAGAATTTTAATATAATGTAAACAATAATAACTATTATGACTATAAGCTATTATTGTTATTATAATTATTATCAGGATAGTTTTGGGACAACTGAATAGCATAGAGGATAGAGTGTCAGGCCTGGAGTCGGGAAAACCTGAGTTCAAATCCAACCTCTGCTACTAGCTGTGTGACTCTGGGCAAGTCACTTAACCTTGGTTTGCTTCAGTTTTCTCAGCTGTAAAAATAGGGATAATAACTACCTCACAGTGTTGTTATAATGATCAAACAATATATTTGTAAAGCACTTAGCATAGTGACTGGCACATAGTAAGGGATATAGAAATGTTAGCTATTATTATTATTGGTGAAATAGCATTTCCTCTTCATATAAGTTAGATCTCTTGTCTTTTTGTGATAATGGAAGAATACAACATATGCTAAATGTTAGAGGCATGACAATTACTGGTGTAGAAAGATCTTGATATGCTTGAGGAAATTCCTTCACTGCTGAGTTAAAAAGTAAAAGGCACAGAAGGTGAGATTCCCTAGGAAAGAGAGCTTTGGGTAAAGGAGGATTGAGAAACCAACCTAGCTGATGCTTCTCATTAATTCAGGTGCCAAAGTTGCCAGCCGAGGGGGCCACCTTGAGCGAATATTTGTGGTCGAGTTCCGTCCAGACTCTGACACACAATTTGTATCTGTGGGAGTCAAGCACATGAAGTTCTGGACACTGGCTGGTAGTGCCCTGCTCTACAAGAAAGGAGTGATTGGATCCTTGGAAGGTGCCAAAATGCAGACAATGCTCTCTGTGGCCTTTGGTGCTGTAAGTTCAAACGTTGCACTCTTGTGGGATGCAGGAAGGGGGAAACATGGTTTAAAACTGACCCTGTAAACAGGAGACATCTCCAAGCCTCCTAGTAATACCTCTGTCACACAGGACGTTCCTCCCAGGGCAAATGGCTTTTTTCCTTTACCTCAACTTCCAAACCTGGGTTTGCTAGTGGTACAAAGGAAAAAGTACTGACTCTGGAGTCAGGATCTGGAATCAAGTCTCACCTTAGACACTTCCAACTATGTAACAGTCTAATCTGCCTGGGTATCAGTTTCCTCATCTGTAAGGCAAGGGGGTTAGACTAGAATCTAGTCTAGGGCTTCTTAAATCTTTTCCACTTGTGACCCCTTTAATAATGTTTCAGCAGAGTTCTTCAGCATTGTGTGTGGTGTGACAGCATGCACCATGCAAAGTGTTCAGAACCAAGGCTACCGTGAAGTTGCCCAGTGCAACACAGGAAAGCACTGCCAGAAACACCTCAGATTCACTGCATATTTGATTTCTTTTTCTTTTTTGGAGGGGGGAGGGCAGGGCAATTGGGGTTAAGTGACTTGTCCAAGGTCCCATGGCTAGTAAGCCCCCACATTTGATTTTTAATTAATTTTTGGTCATTGCACATTCAGAAACCTTTTGCTGTTGCCAAATTTTTATAGGTTCGCAACCCACAGTTAAAGAAGTGCTATAACACCTGAGGTCACTTTCAGTTCCATATCTATAAAAATCATGGCAGGCAGCTAGGTGGCACAGTGAATAGAGCACTGGTCCTGAAGTCAGGAGGACCTGAATTCAAATCCAACCTCGGACACTTGACACTTAACTAGCTGTGGGACCTTGGGCAAGTCACTTAATCCCAATTGCCCTACCTTCCCCTCCTCCAAAAAGACCAAAAAAAAAATTTTTTTTTAAATTAAAAATCATACTCCTAACAAATCAGTCTGTTTAAGTTTTCTGAGCTAGTAGTTAGGAAAGGTACCAAAAGGTACACTGGGGAAAAATTATTTCCTCCATTGAACCATGATTGGCCTAATTCCCAGCCCTTTGGAGTATCTCTCTTGTCCTGAATCAGCTTCTTCTACCCAGTGGGGGCTCTGGCATGGGTTACTACCTTTCCGTAGACATAGGTGAGGGATAGGTGAGATTGGGACTGATGTGTTTCTTCAGCTAGCTGATGCTCCATTGTTGGTTATGCTCATTTTTTTGATGATCCAGGAGTGAATTAATTTACTTTATAGATTCTCCACAGAAACTATTGACTCTCAAAATGGCTTTCCCCTGTACTCTGGCATGTATCTGCGCCTTCTTCCCCTCCTGTCAGCAGGTGTCTGCTCTTGGGATGAAAATTTATTTTAATGGAAATCTGGAAAAAAAATATCATTAGCAGGAAAGACTAATGAAAATCAGCAAATGTGTAGTGCATTCCAAAATCAAATCTAAAGAATTTCTGTACTATCCATGGTTCAGGATGATTGGCATCTGTTACTTATTTGCCTTTATTATGATAGATGCTCAAGTTGAATTTTTTTCTTTTGCATTTGCTTATAAATAGTTTTGTTTTGTTACTGAAGCTGAGCAGATGAGGAACATATCTATTCAAGGCATCATGCCCATTTCTGGCATTGAAAATTGTTCATTTGTTTTGCTTCCAGAATAACCTCACTTTCACTGGCGCCATAAATGGAGATGTCTATGTCTGGAAGGACCATTTTCTTATCAGACTGGTGGCCAAAGCTCACACAGGCCCAGTCTTTACAATGTATACAACTCTTAGAGATGGACTGATAGTCACTGGTGGAAAGGAGAGACCGTAAGCTATGTATTTTCTAGAAATATGCCATTTCTGTCTGTCCCGGGGAGGTGGGTTGCCAACAACTCTCTTCCTCAAAAGTGTGGATTTTCTCTGGAGGGATGCTTACATATTAATTCTCCTGGCTCTTGTGTTCAGGAAGGAAATCTATCTCTGCTATTCTCTAAGAGGTTCCTAGATCAAATGATACATGATGATGTTAAGAGAAGAAAAGCATCACTACAGCTTGGTTTCAGAAATTTCAGATACAGATAGCTGAGTGAATAGCAGACTCTCTACATTTAAAGGGTCCTGAAAAACACTGAGGACTCCTGAAACAAATGGAATTTCTTTAGTGTTTACAATATGCTCCCTGCTGGAGCTCTTTTAAGGGTAAGAAGCATTGCGGAGAGGACAGAATTTATGAGAGGCCATAGCCTGATTTTCTAGATTATATTTTTTCTCTCCCAAAATAGAGAATATCTTTACTTAAAGTCAGAAGACTTGAGTTCAAATCTTGTCTTAGACACTTACATGGTAACTTGAAAGGGACATGAACTAATGGCAAAGTAGAACCCACAAAAAAACTTGAAGGTGGCTTTTCAGACATGCCAATTATTTATCAAAGACCAGCTGAATCAAAAATTGATCGTATATTTGCTGAAATGATTAGTAAAGGGAATGGAAAGTAGGGTGGTGTAGTGGCAACCACACTGACATACAGAGAGTGGCTGCTAGCACAGGTTCTTAGATCTGCATTCCTAGGAAAGATAGCTGTTTAAGGAGTCAGCAATCTTTTTAAAATTACTTTCACTAGTTGAGGAGAAAAATCAGTACCCTGAACTTCAGAGAAAATACAAACAGAGAAATAAATATGAACAGACAGGGTTCTGACTACCTGAATCAACTATACACCTTACATAGATCCCTTTGCATCTGAACAGTCAGGGAACTCTAAACATACCACCACTCAGAATCTCGATCAGGGAATCACAAGATCCTTCTTGTAAGCAAGCCCCCAAAGCAAAATGCCAACTCAGAGTATATATACACTTCTCAGAGCCAGAAGGCATCACAACCCTCCTGACTCAATGCCTAATTAGAAATTAGCAAAAGGTGTGAAAGCCTTCCTACAAGCAAGCCTCACTTAATGTGAGGCCCATTAATGGATGGGGAAAATCTTAAATCCCACTAACATTACTGGTGGGGATGAGGGTCTTATTCTTAGTATGCCTAATACTCCCTTTTAGAACCAAAGAAGGAGGAGCTGTGAAACTGTGGGACCAGGAGATGAAGCGCTGCCGGGCATTTCAGCTAGAGACTGGACAGCTGGTAGAATGTGTGCGCTCAGTGTGTAGAGGCAAAGTAAGTAGAGACGAAAGTAGCATCATCACCTGTCCTTCCCTTCATCCCAGGACCTCCCACTGAGGACTAAGTAAAAAAGAACCATACTTGGGTTTGCCCTCACTCAAACATAGTTGGCACTGATGCCACCAACCCCTAACTCGGGACTAGAAGATGCTTATGGTATATAAAGTGATATGGCACTCTCCATCTCAAAAAGAGACATATTTTGTTCTCATAGGTAAATAAAGATTTAGTGGAAAATAGGGGAAAGAGAGATGAGTCTCACAAACACTTATAAACTTCCCAGTCCCTCCTATTGTCCCTGAATCTATTGTGTTAGCTACAAATGATTATGGTATAATTCAGAAAGAGAAATGAATGAAAGTCAAGAAAATCTTTAGATTTTTCTGTAAGTATATATATGCACATATGATCTCTGAGCTAAAAATGACCTGAGTGGTTCAATCCTCTTAATTTATGAACAAGGAAATGTGAGACCCATAATGGTAAAGGGACTTTGCCAAGGGCATGTGGCTAGTCAATGGCAAATCTACCCAAGTCCTCCTGACTGCCAGGGCAGTATTCTTTCCATTTCTGTATTTCTGAACTTATAAACAGTTGGTGATTTTACCTTAAGCCAAATCTAGGGTCAATTTTGTACTTAATTTCATCACACAACAACAACATCACTTTAGTTTGACATAACGGGAAAAATCTGATAAAATTAGGAGCTAGGTCTTTGATCTACTGAGTGTACTCTCTAGGCCCAATGGGCTATAGCTATTCAGCCAGAGTTTCTCTGGTTTGGAGAAGGGAGGTGGTACTATATATATAATACATGAGACTAGAAAAAGATATTCTGAAATAGCAAAAAATGGATACAGTGATAGTGGTAGCCAGTTGAATCAACTTCCTAATATAGCTTGACCAATGTATTTCCTTCCTTATGAGCAAGACAACATTTAAATCATTATCAATTGTGTTGAGCACCCACTGTCTGCCAGTTCCTAAACTAGATGTTGTGGGAACATACAAAGAAAGAATCATTTACACTAAGATTCCTGCCTTGTCTTTCCACATGGAAAACTTCCTGAAAATTGTGATAGCATCCTTCTTTCTCCTTGATAACAGGGAATCTATAAGCAGGCTAAAGATATTCATAAGTATGATCAAGTAACTCAGAGAAGAGTCCCAGACTCCTTAGTTTGACACTTAAAACCTTTCACAACCTGGATCCAATCCAGTTTCCCATTCTTCCCTTTTCTGTACTCTGTGATCACATAATCATGAGTTGTCAATGTTAGAAATTAGAGTTAGAAGTTAGCTTGGTGGCCATCTACTCCAACTTACCTAGAAAAGAAAAACTCCCTCTACATTCTCTTACAGACTTTGCATGAGAGAAGACCTACTGCTTTCTAAGGCAGCATATTTCACTGTTAGATAACTCAAATTGTTAGAAAGCTTTTTCTTACAGTGAGCTTAAAATATAGATAAACTATAACTACAGCATTTCCACCCACCACTCCATCCACCCCCACTGCATCTACAGTGCTAGTTTAGGAACCCAATGAAAAAAAAAAAAGAATTAGCTGCCATGACCTATTCTTGATGAAGCCATGCTGGTTCTTTGTGACTGTTGTTTCTTTTTCTAGGTTCTAATATCTTTTCTTTAATAATATCTTCTAGAATTTTGCCAAGAATAAAAGTCAAGTTCATTGGCCTGTAATTTGAAGATTATCTCTTTTGTTTTTTGAAACTCTGGGCAATATTAACCCTTCTCCAATTTTGCAGCACCTTTCCTCTTCCCCATTATCATTCAAAAAGGATTGACAGTGATATTCACTCCTCTTGCTACTTATCAAGAGTACCTCATACTTTGTATGAGCTAGCAGCTCTCTACCAGTCATATTTATTATGTACTTTCTAGTCCTACAATATTCTTATTGGTAGAGAAAAGAGAAGCAAAACTTGGATTCAAGTCTTACCTCTAACACATACTCAGTGGTACTGGGGAAGCCACTTAGCCTCTCCTCTGATACTGGGTAGCATAATGGATAGAGGGCTGCTGGACCTGGAGTCAGGATGAACTGAGTTCAAATACTACCTTGGACACTTCTAGTTGTGTGATCCTGGGCAAGTTACTTAACTTCTGTTTGCGACCATTTCCTCATTGGCAAAATGGGGATAATAATAGTACCTACCTCCCACGGTTCTTGTGAGGATAAAATAAGGTAATATTTGTAAAACATTTTGCAAAACCTTAAGATGCTATATAAATGCTGGCTAATAATTAATAATTTTAGTCCATGAGATCCTTCCAAACTTTTCTCCGAACCCTCTGAAATCTACTTTCACAAAATCTAAGGTACATATTGGAATATTCCTAGCTTTCCTCCCTTCTCTCTCAAAAACTCTAAGATAGAGTGATCACTTCCTCTTGAGGTTCCCACCATTTCTACCTGTAACAACCAGTTTCTCCTTGGTGAGAATCAGACACCAAATGGAATTTCCCCTTTTGGCTTCTCTACTGTTTGAAGGATAATATTCTAGCCAAACTATTCCAATCATAATTTTCTGAATTCATTGAATCCTTTTCATATCATCTCCCACTTTATCCTTCTTTCCCTCCACCTATCTCCTATTGAAATATTCTGCTTCCAAACCCAATTCTAAAGTTTACCCCCTATGCTTAGCCAGAGCAATCTTTCCTTTCTCAAAACACATATTGCCTATTATATCTCCCCTAAGCCCTTAGCCTATCTAATTTACATTATAATTATTTGAATCTCTGTTTTATCTCCTCTTCTGGAGTCTCAACTCTTTGAAGGGAGGGACCCTGCTTTCTCAACTCAGATCCTTGCCCATAGTAGGCACTTAACATGTGTTTGTTGCAATGAATTTAATCAAATTGAATTGAATGTTTGGCCAATGAGGAAAAAAACAAAGAAATAAAGTGACTTATTGGTAGCAGGAAGTTAAAATATGCTACCTGAGCTATGAATAAGTGAAATGAATGGATTAAAAAAATGTTCTAGTTAGCCCAAAGAATATTAGTTGAGAAATGAAGTAGATAAGAAAACAGGAAGAAAGTGAATAATAAAGACTGGTGACTTTTTGATTTTTTTGAATGCCACTGTGAGTAATGAAGGTAGCTTTGGAGAGGGGAGGGTGAATCCTGACTTTCTCTTTTAATTCCATGGATGTTTGTTACATCTCCTCAGGTTTATTTTAGCAGCATTCTTTCTTCAACAGGGGAAAATTTTAGTAGGAACCAAAGATGGAGAAATAATTGAAGTTGGTGAAAAAAATGCTGCTTCCAACATGTTGATTGATGGACACATGGAAGGGGAGATCTGGGGTCTGGCCACTCATCCTACCAAGGATATTTTCATCTCGGCCAGCAATGATGGTACAGCCAGGATCTGGGACCTAGCAGACAAAGTGAGTAATGCTGCTTCCTTTTCCCAATGGGACTGATTTCAGAAATTGCTCCAAGGTCAAACCCCATCCAGGGTAATTCCATTGACTGGGATGTGTATGAGTGACACCAATGCTTCCCCCCTAAAGGGGACTAGTTCTTTTTTACCTTTTGCTTATTTAGGTTAAAAAAAAATACCCTCTTGGGGCGGCTAGGTGGTGCAGTGAATAGAGCACTGGCCCTAGAATCAGGAGGACCTGAGTTCAAATTCAGCCTCAGACACTTAACATTTACTAGCCCCGTGACCTTGGGCAAATCACTTAACCCCAATTGCCCTGCCTTCCCCCCTCCAAAAAACAACAACAAAATACCCTATTTTAGAAATACAACTACATTTAAGATGTAGTTTTTTTTTTTAAAAAGGTAGTCTATGTGATGATGTCTGGTGGACCACCCACAGGAGTCTATACTTGACTTGAAAAGGATAAACATTTTTATTGATGGCTTAGATGAATGAATGAAAAAGTACTTATTAGGCACTTACCATATGCTCAGAACTGTACTAAGTGCTAAAGATAGACCTACAAAAACAAAGACAGTCCCTGACCTCAAGGAACTTGCATTCTAGTAGGAGAGGCAATATCCATAGGAAAGTGTTGGTTTCCAGGGAGGAGCGCCTTAGTCAAGCCAATTATAGGGATGGACTTCAGAGGTCTGAAGGGGGAGTAGATTGACACACTCTGTCCAGGAACAATGTGACAGTTGATTTGATCATGATTCATGGTTCTAAAACTAAAGACTAAGGTGAGAAGAAAGGGTATTCACTTGGCAACAAAGTATTTAACAGATTGTGGAGTAGATGAGATGTGACCAACAAATAGAAAGTAAAGCAAATATAATGTCAGGATTTTCCTGAAATAATGGTCCAGATGAAAAGCAGTCACCAATCAGAGCAAGGAGGCCCTAAGGAAGCTGTTTCAGGAGGATTGTCTCTGACATAAAAAGAAAGATTGTCTCTGACATAGCAAGGGAATAGAGGACTTGGGATGGAGTCTGAGAGAAGGGAGTGAAATTAAGTGATAAAACCACTTTTGAAAAACATTTATAGTGATACAAGGTGGGAGAGATAGCTAATGTTGGGTAATAGATTCAGGATCCCAGAAGATCTTGAAAATCTAGAATAATAGGCCAAATCAAATAAGAAGAAATTTAGAGGTAGATTTAAAATTTCCCATCTATGTAAATTTTTATGAGAATTATCTACTCCTTCACCAAGGGTATCCTCAATAAAGGTATTACAGGAAGGCTTTCAGAAATCATTTTCCACATCAGACTATATTTTTACCATCACATGAACAACTGAAAGAATACAAGATCCCCACGTGTTTATTGTTTATTTAGCATAACAAATTTGTTGTGATTTGTTAGAACAAAACACCTTAAATATCTCTTACAACAAAGTATGTCCCATCCATCCATCAAAATTATTCAAGATTCCTCAAAAGATAACCTTGAGTAACAAACATTTGTCATTAAATACAAGGTGAGAAATAAAATGAGATGTATTCTTGCCAAAGGGGTTTTGCCAGAATTTCTTACCGTAGAGGAGATCTAGCACAGAGTCCAAATTGATGTGGGTTTCCTTATAGATGGTGAGGGCTTCCAGATGTTCCTCTTAGTGGATGACAGTGCTGGTTGCATCAAGCCCTGGAATATTGTAGAGCATCCTGAAAGAGATTTGTAACCATGTAAAAAGTATTGTTGTATAGTTATGAGTTGTGGAACAACACTATGTTTTGCAAAGAATGAAAAAGGAATTTTGCTCAGATGGCAATGAACAGGCATGTGGGTGGGTGTGCTCAGACTGTAGCAATGCAAAATAAGGAAATATAAAGAAGGACCAAAGTAAAGCATGTCATCAGAAAAATAAGATTTTTTAAAATGGACTGGTCACCTGGTGAATACAAGAGATGACCAATGGATAGCCTGGGTGATAGCCTCATGATGTCAAGAAAAATTGAGGAAGGACCTTGGCATTGGATGGACCCCCAACTTCTGGAAGGATATAGACAAAGGCAGAAGGAAGGAAGGAGAGAGTAAGAGAGGGAGAGAGGGAAGTAAAGGAGGAAGGAAGGAAGGAAGGAAGGAAGGAAGGAAGGAAGGAAGGAAGGAAGGAAGGAAGGAAGGAAGGAAGGAAGGAAGGAAGGAAGGAAAGAAGGAAGGAAGGAGGGAAGGAAGGAAGGAAGGAGGGAGGAAGGAAGGGGAAGGTAGGGAAGGAGAGAGGAAGGAAGGGAAGAAGAGAAGGGAGGGAATGAAGGAAGGAAGGAAGGAAGGAAGGAAGGAAGGAAGGAAGGAAGGAA
>NW_027187358.1:20899784-20948068 GCF_028583685.1 Petaurus breviceps papuanus
GAAAGGAAAGGAAAGGAAAGGAAAGGAAAGGAAAGGAAAGGAAAGGAAAGGAAAGGAAAGGAAAGGAAAGGAAAGGAAAGGAAAGGAAAGGAAAGGAAAGGAAAGGAAAGGAAAGGAAAGGAAAGGAAGGGAAAGAGGGAATGGAAGGGGAGGGAGGGAAGGGGGAGGGAGGGAAGGAAGGAAGAAGGATAACAAAGAAAAGTGTTTAATGAGTGCCGCTACGCACCAGGCGACGTGCTAAGCACTTTACAAATATTTTCTCATTTGATCAAGACAAAAAGTTTCACGGGGTTGTCAGGCATGGATGAGTCACGGTCTGCATCACTAGAGACAACATCCTCTGAGGGACAACACATCCAATTGAGTATTTCATTTAATACAATTTCTACAGTTATGTTTTTAAAATTAGCTTCATATTAAGGGAGACATGACTATCCAAGAGTTCATGTAAAAAAAGTAACTAACCAAAAGGAAATTTTTGGCCAATAATGGGTTATACTAGAAAGCCTCTGAGGTCCCTTCCAACTCTAATTCTGTGATTCTTACTCTGTATTCTACAAGTTTTAGTGACCTTCAAGATCGATATGGTTCAAGAGTATAATAGAGAAGCCAAAAAGTTAGTACTGTCCACTAAACACCAATACCATCATAACTTGCATTACGAGAAGCTTAGTGTCCAAAGTAAGAAGGTCATAGCCCCATTATACACTGTCCTGCGCAGGCCACCTAGGAGTACTGTGTTTACTTCCAGGTATTACATTTTTGGAAGGATATAGACAAGCTTAAATGTCTGGAGAGCAAGGCGATCAGAAAAGGTTCTGGAGACAGTATGCTGTGTTAAGTTCTATGAGGGATATGAGAGCATAACACAATCACTTCCCTTGAGGAGCTTATCATTGAGTTGCAAAGACAAGGCTTCCACCACACATGAAAAATTAGGAAACAATTCAGAAGAGCATCATTATATACTAAATATATTCTAAGCACTGTAAGGGTTTAGAGAAGGAAGAAATCTGACCTGGAACTCCACAGGTGAAATTTATGCTAGGTCTCTGTCTGCCACGTCTTTACATCATGTCTCTAGAGGAAACTACAATAAATATTTAAAGATACATGATAATAATAGCTAGCATTTATATAGTGTTTTAACATTTGCACAATGCTTTTACAAACATATCTCATTTGATCTCACAATGACTCCAGAAGGTATGTGCTATTATTATCCCCATTTTACAGATAAGGAAACTAAAGCAGATAAATGTTAAGTAATTTGCCTAACATCACACAGCTAGTAAGTTGTGTTTTTAGTTTTAGTAAGCTAATAATAATGATAATAATAATATTTTAGCTAGTAAACTCAAATCTGAGCCCAGATTTGAACTGAGGTCTTCCTTACTCCAATCTGTGTACTGGGCCACCTATCTGCCATACTTAGTGTGGCAGAATGAATACCTGGAGTTCATTTATGCATATATTCATCACTTAATTAATCAACAAGCATTTATTAAGTGCCTACTATGAGCCAGGTAGTCAGCAAATTATCATTTATTGAAGTCACTGCCATGTAAAAAAATACTACATTGAGTGTTAAAGGGAATGCAAAGTTTAGATAGAAGAGAATGTGTGCCTTTATGAAGTTATCCATCCAGTGAAAGATCAGACACCAACATCGATAGCTAGAACACATTTGTGGTGGTACACTGGTGTGAGGACACTCCTCCAACAGAGAATTTCTACATAGCCAAGCCACTTAGTTACAGTTTTCTATAAGAAACCTATGTCTCTGGGATATCACAGTAAGGCACATCTAGTCATTGCATTTTCCTTGAATTATCAACTGAAGAAGTTTTATGGTGTTTAAATAGTGTAGCTTATGTCTTTGCAGAAACTTCTGAACAAGGTCAACTTGGGCCATGCAGCCAGGTGTGCTGCCTACAGCCCTGATGGAGACATGGTGGCCATTGGCATGAAGAATGGAGAATTTGTCATCTTATTGGTGAACAGCCTAAAAGTCTGGGGGAAAAAAAGAGATAGGAAATCAGCTATTCAGGACATCAGGTATTAATGGGTGCATGACTGTAGTTGCCAGGGACTACTCATTATAAGCAGGCTTTGGCCAATGGAAGAGGGGATCTGAAAGAACTCAGTTGTCAGTCAAACCTTTCAGCTGGCCATATTTATATGGATCTTATGCTATCACTGATTTAAAAAGAAAGAAAAACAGAACTATAAATGCACTTTAATTGAATTTCATAATGTCTGCTGAGTTTGTTGAGATACATACCATTGCTTAGATAACAATATTTTTCAAAAGACTACATAAATTTTCCCTTTTTACTATGGGATTACGTTTGAATCTGATCTTTATTTTTTTTTCTACTTCACCCAAGGCAAGAAGAGTTGGTAAACTAGTGTCCTTTTATAAAAATGGTGAGATAATTTAATTTTAAGGTTTTTAATGGAGATGACAGAACCATTAGGAGTGAAATAAAATCTCGAAGACCTCTTCTAGACCTAGATCAATAGAATTGACCACAAATAATACTGGAATGTGATCTTGTTGCCTATGAGACCAGAGAGCTCCATGGCAGATTTAATTCATAAGTAAACTTGTAATCAAAAGATTGAAATGAGAGCAGATTATGAATCTCTTCTCAAAACCAGCTAACAATATCCTCTGGATTTTTGTTCCCCATTGACCATGCCCTTGATTTGTTTCTTCTAGAATGAGTCCAGACAACCGCTTCTTAGCCGTGGGCTCATCAGAACACACTGTCGATTTCTATGACCTCACCCAAGGCACAAACTTGAACCGAATTGGATATTGCAAAGACATCCCAAGCTTTGTCATTCAGATGGATTTCTCAGCTGACAGCAAATATATTCAGGTATGTTTTAGCTTTAATGATTCAGCTTAAATAAATTTACTCCAATTATATAAAACATTAATAATAACTAGCATTTATATAGCATTTCAAAGTTCACAAATTCTTTACATAAATTATCTCATTTGCTCTTCATGACAATCCTGTGAAGTAAAGAATATTATTATTCCATTTTACAAATGAGAAACTGAGATGGATAGGATGGGATGGGATGGGATGGGATGGGATGGGATGGGATAGGACAGAATAGGATGGGACATGATAGAATATGATAGGATACTATAGGATAAGATACGATAGGACTGAATAGGATTGGATAGGGCTATGGTGAATATTACTATGATTTCAATGGTATGAGAAAATCCCATAGGAAGAAGCTCCTTCTACCAATACAGGAAGAAATCTTTTCTTCAACTTCTACTCTTGAAGAGTGTTCTCTCACCTTAAGAAGTTAGGTCACTTTCCTAAGATCACACAACCAAAATTTTGTTAAAACTAGGTTTTCCATGCATTAAAGACCAACTTTCTCTCTACTAATACTCTGCCATTTTGCTGATGTTGCTTAATTTTATATCATCTATATTTTCTATTGTATCCCTTCTCTCACTCTCCCCAAGAGAGCTAGGGCTTCTTATTCAGTACTCAGTGAATTTGTTAACTATAAAATTTGGTATTACAAGTCAGATGAACAAGTCAGAGTTCATTATTTTCAAAAGGCAACCAAGTTTACCCCTTTATCATTGGGAGAATTGTTTACTACCTTGAAAATGATTATAATAGTATAATGATATACTTGATTAAGTTTTTTCTTTCTTTTGCAATATTTTCTCATTTTTGCTTCACTGGAGTCTCAGATGGATTCTAATGAGCAGCTATGCAACAGGAAAGACAAAAAAAAGTCGAGACTTCTTGATGCCAAGTCCAGTTCTACCCACTATACCACCCTCTTCATTTCTATATGCCTCTTCATATCTACAATGTGCAGAGCCCTGTGCTAGGGGCTGGGAGATCTAAAACTTTGATAAAAAAAATCATAATCCCAGCCCTCATGGAGCAGTCTTCATAGAGAGAAACACAGATAACTACAAAATAATACATGGTACCAAATCCATTGAAGGGAGAGTTTGTTAACAAGAAGAACTGATCAGAGAAAGCACAATGTAGGGGGAGGTAGCATTTGAGATGAACTTTAAGGGATGGGTAGGAATTCACCAGGCATGAAGGGAAGGGAGGGTATTAGAGGTATATAGAACCACCTAAACAAAGGCACAGAGGTGGGAAAGTAAAGAATATGATTCAGGGCTGAAAAATAGAGTATACACATTGAAATTCAATTTAATTCAACATTTATTAAGAATTTATGATATGTGAGGCCCTATACTAGGTGGTAGGGAAAAAGAAAGGCAAAAGAAACACACACCAAAACCTAGACTTTGCATTTGAGTTTACAGTCTAATGAGGAGATATAATGTGTAAACAGTTAACAAAAGATAATTTGAATGGAGGGAGAGCATTAACAACTTGGGGGAGCAGGAAAGGCTTCTTAAAGTTCAAAGTTTTAGATCCTTCAAAAAGTTCTCTATATATTTTAGAAATGAGGCCTTTATCAGAAATATTAGTTGTAAAAAATTTTTTCCCAGTTTTCTGCTTTCCTCCTAATCTTGGTTGCATTGGCTTTGTTTGTGCAAAAACTTTTTGGGGTGGCTAGGTGGTGCAGTGAATAGAGCACTGGCCCTGTCGTCAGAAGAACCTGAGTTCAAATCCAGCCTCAGACACTTGACATACTTACTAGCCATGTGACTTTGGGCAAGTCATTTAATCCCAATTGTCCTGCAAAAACAAAAACTTTTTGATTTAATGTAATCAAAATTATCCATTTTGCATTTCATAATGTTCTCTATTTCTTGTTTGGTCATAAATTGCTCCATTCTCCATAAATCTGATGGATAAACTATTCCTTGATCTTCTAATTTATTTATAGTATCAGCCTTTATACCTAAATCATTTGGACTTGAATTTTGTATACAGTGTCAGAGGTTGGTCTTTGCCCAGTTTCTGTCATATTATTTTCCAGTTTTCCCAGCAGTTTTTGTCAAATAGTGAGTTCTTATCCCAGAAGTTGGGGTATTTGGGTTTATCAAACAGTAGATTGCTATACTCATTCACTACTGAGTCTTGTGTACTTAATCTATTCCACTGATGTACCCCTCTATTTGTTAGCCAGTACCAAGTAGTTTTGATGCTTACGGCTTTATAATACAATTTAAGATATGATATGACTTGGCTGCCTTTCCTAGCATTTCTTTTCATTAATTCCCTTGATATTCTTGAAGTTTTGTTCTTCCAGATGAATTCTGATATTATTTTTTCTAGCTCTATAAAACAATTTTTGGTAGTTTGATTGTATGGCACTGAATGAGTAAATTAATTTAGTAGAACTGTCATTTTTATTATATTAGCTTGGCCTACCCATGAGCAACTGATGTTTTTCCAATTAATTAGACCTGACTTTATTTGTGTGAAAAGTGTTTTGTAGTTGTGTTCATATAGTTCCTGGGGTATTTTTGGTAGGTAGACTCCCAAATATTTTATAATATCTACAGTAACTTTAAATGGAATTTATCTTTCTATTTCTTGCTATTGTATTTTGTTAGTAACATATAGAAATGCTGATGATTTATGTGGGTTTATTTTATATCCTGCAACTATGCTAAAGTTAAATCCAACCTATTCCTTTTTTTAAAAATCACCTATAAAGCCAATTCTCCAGCATTTGCTGTAGGATTTTGTTCCCTTTTAGTGAGGAGGTGACTGATCCACTTTTGAATAGCTCTAATTTTAAAAAAACACATTTTATATACCTTTTTAGACTGGATCTCCCTATGTCATCCAGACTGAAAATGCATCCACTCATGGGCCCAATTCTACCACTGATCAGCACCAAAACCTTGAGCTTCTCCATTTCTGCCCTGGGCCCATATATCCAACCACCATATTGGGGCCAGATCTAATACAGGCACCTAATTGCCTTAGCACAGTGAAGCTCAGTACTCCTGAGCTGAAGTGATCCACCAGCTTCAAACTTCCTAGTAGAGGGACTACAAGCATGCACCACCATGCCCGGGATAGCTCTACCTATAAGGAAGATTTTCCTTGTGTTAATCTAAATTTGCCTCTTCATAACTTTCACCCAGTATTCAGTTCTAATCCCCCTTCCCTGTGGCCTTCAAATAGTTGAAGACTACCCTTTCCCCCCAGTCTTCTCTTCTCCAAGCTAATTATCTGCAGTCTCTTCTAGTGATCATCATATGGCCTAACCACAGGCCATAGGTCCCTTCCTCCTTAATCACCTTCCTTACAAACCTGAGATGTTTGAAATGAACCAGGGAAGAGTATTGCAGAATTATCACCTTCCTATTCCTGGAAGATATACCTCTCTTAATGTAGCCTATAATTATATTTCTCTGTGGAGTGTGGGTACATGATATAATATCTTTCAGGTACACTCTGACACTACTGTACAAATACCCACTCCTGTCTACTACTGACTTGTCTTTTTATCAGTTATCTCGCTGGTTGTTGTCATTCAGTTATTTTAGTCGTGTCCTACTCTCCATGACACCATTTGGGGTTTTCTCGGCAAAGATACTAGAGTGACTTGCTACTTCCTTCTCCAGCTCATTTTACAGACGAGGAAACTGGAACAAACAGGATTAAGTGACTTGTCTAGGATCACATAGCTAATTAATTGTAGCAACAAGCACTCTAGCATACCCAGGATGGCTGCTAGCATAGGTTCTTTGATCTGCTTTTCTAAAGGAAAGCAACTCAAAAAGGGTTAACAATCTTACTGTAATCAAACCTATATCATATACTTAGTTCAAGGGAAAAAGTCAGCCCCTGAACTTCAGAGAAAATACAAACAGAAGTTACATGCAGACAAAAAATACAGACAGAGAAAATAACACAATTCAGCAGACCATCAGACAGGGCTTCTATCTGTCTGACCATCACATACATACAGTCAGTCACCAGAGAGAGAAGCACCAACATCTGGGTTTTCAAAGCCTGGGGACTCAATGGTTGCCCAGAGTCTCATCTGGCCAAATCACACAACTCTTCCCAAAGTGAGCCCCAAAGCAAAACCTCCCCTCAGAGGTATATTGCCTTCTCCAGGGTCAGAGAACATCACAACCCTTGTGACCCACTGCCTGATTACAAAGTAACAAAAGTTGTGCCTTCCTGAAAAACAAGCCTCCCTTAAGCAAGCTTCTCCTGTGGGCTCTGCTCCACCCTTCAGCAAACTCCTCCCACCAGAGGCTCCTTGTGATCACATTCAGCCTCTTAGGGGGCAGAGTTTATTTTCAAATCAAGAAAGGTCCTCAAATTCACTTAGGCTTGTTAAGGGGCAGGGAAGATCATCAAAATCCCTTACTATTACTTTAAGTGTCTGAGGCCAGACTTGAACTCAGGAAGATGAGTCTTCCTGATTACAAGCCCAGTGCTCTATCAGTACCACCTAGCTCCCCATCTCTCTGGGTACAGAGGCAATATAATGGGTATGCTCTGAAATATTTTCAATAAATTACTAAGTTACAGTAATGATTATTCCCCTAAAAGACTTGGCCCCTGCCAGAGTAAAACCAGGAAAATCTCTTCTCCCATGAACTCATTTCCCTTTTCTCAATCTTAAACCTCAGAATTACAGACTTAGGCAAAATCATACAGTCATGTGATTTGTGTTAATTAATATTTAAATGATGTATAAAACACTGTGATGGGGTTCTTAGTACTTCTTTTCTCCTCTGCTATGCTTTCATCATAGTTGGCCTGGCAGGCATGGGGTAGGAGTGATTGTTGCTAAAGAAATATTTTTCTATTTAACTCTGAATGTGAATTTTTCCCAGCACTGTGCTCTGTGAAAAGCCTGAGGAAGAAAGAGATTGTTGACTAGATTTCGATATGAGCATTTCCCACAAATATCAATTCAACCTTCTCTGAGCCCATTTACCCCTTCTGTACATCAATATTTTCTTCTCTTGTGCTCCAGTCTGCAAATTTATCCACATGCATCTCTGACTCCCCTGCCTGATGCCCCTAAACTTGGGTGGAAGTCCTTTGCTTTAGACTCTAGTTAGACTTTAGTCTAACTCAACAATTCTCCATTAGCCTGGGAAGGGCCTCCAAATTCTCTGTGATCTGGGGGTCTAAGCAACCCAGGATTGCATTTGTGTTAGCTTTTGAGGGAGCCATGTCAAGCTTGAAATCTATTTAAATCACCAGATATTTTTTGGATGAATTCTACCCATTCCTCACCCATTTTGTACTTGAGAAGTTAATGTTTTTAATCCAACTCTATGACTTTCTATTTATCCCTAATACATGTTATCTTCTTAAATATCCTTATTAAATTTTCATTAGGCACACTGATCAAGCAAGCAAACATTTAATGAGTATCTGCTATGTGCCAGGCTCTGAATTAGACCCTAGGAATACAAAGATAAAAATGAAATGATCTCTATCTTCCAGAAGCTTACATTCTATAAGAGGAGGGAACAGACATACATATTTAAATCTGTACAAAAAAATATAGAACTATAAGAAGTCTAATTTGACTAGACTGTAGAATGAGTAAGGTGAAAATGTACAATAAGTCTAGAAAGTTATGCTGGGGCCAGATAATAAGGCACTATAAATGCCAGAGGAGTTTATTTTTGATTCTGAAGCTAATACAATCATTGAAGTTTATTCAGTAGGTGAGTGACATAGTCGGACCTTTGACCTATGGAAACCATTTTGGTGGTTGTGGGGAGGATGGAATGGAGAGGGGAGAGACTGGAGGCAGGAAAACCAGGTAGGAGAGTATGGCCATCCTGTAGGTGAGAGGCTATCAGGACCTGAATTAGGACAGTGTTTGTGTGAATAAGGGGTGGATGTGAAAGATGTTATGCAAGAAGAATCAACGAGACTTGGCAACTGATTAAATATGGAATGGTCTACTATGCATCTAGGTATTTGGGGACTCTGACTCTTGCCATCCAGTGGGTTAACCATCCCTCACAGTTTCAAGTCATCTGCAAATTTGATTAGCATATCATCTGTATCTATTTTTTTTTAAGGAATTGGGGTTAAGTAACTTGCTCAAGGTTACATGGCCAGGTGTTTCTGGGTGGGTGCTAAGTGTCTGAGCCCAGATTCAATCCCAGGTTGTCCCGACTCTGGGGCCGGTGCTCTTACTTGCTGTGCTACCTAGCCACCCCATGTATCTATTTTCTAAGGCAATTATATGCCAATTACTGAAATGATACAGGGCTAGGAACAGATCCCTGGGAAACTCCAATGAACACTTTCCAAGTTGCCATTGAACTATTAATGACTATTCTTTAGATCTAGAATTTTGGAAGAAATCTAAGTTAGTGTGGCCTATAGTCTGCTGACTCCATTCTTTTCTGCTTTTTGGCAATTGAAACATTTGCATTTTTGGCATTTCTGACAGCTTGTACTAACACGTGGAGGGGAGAGATGAAGTGAGATGTTCTCTGAAAGGAAATAAAACTGTTGTAAGGTTCTGCAATACAGGCCTGCCTATGTGGTGGTACTGGGCCTGGAGTCAGGAAGACTCCTCTTCGTGAGTTCAAATAAGATACTTACTAGCTGTGTGACCCTAGGCAAATCACTTTACTCTGTTTACCTCAGTCTTCTTACTTATAAAAATGAGCTGGAGAAGAAAATGGCAAACTACTTCAGTATCTCTGCCAAGAAAACCCCAAAAGGGTCATGAAGAATCAAACACAAACAAACAAGCATTTTACTTATCAAGATGGTATCTATGTACATTTGAGAAATAAAGGGTGATACAGATGTGTTTAAGACATATTGTTAGAGGATAGGCTGCTGATCTTTCCGTGATTATAATGATCCTTCTTGGTTTATGGGAACAATGAAACATACTTTCGTGAAGAGTCAGGCACAAGTGAAAAATGATTAAACAACTGATATTACTACCAATAGGAAGATCTCTCCTTCTTCCTCCTTAAATTCCCCTGATAAGCTTTATATATATATATATATATATATATATATATATATATATAAAATTATATTATAACAGCAATCAGAAAAACTCAAATGGTCTCTTGTGACAGTATTGATTCAGAATCTCTGTTCAGCAGTACCATGGCTGCTGGCGAGCCAAGGTGATGGAGATAATACAGTAGCAATAGTGATAGAAGTTATAAAGTCATACAGAGAAGTAGTTTGGGGAGAAACATATTGAACCCAGTTTTTAATAGTTAGCTTGAGGTGCCAGTAGGATGTATACATAGAAATGACTAGCAGATAGCAGACCAGTAATAGACAGTTGGAGATGCCGGTCTAGAACTTAGAAAAGTGATAGATTTAGGTGTTGGCCATAGAGAGATGATAGTTAAACCTATGGGAGTGAATGAGATTGTCAAGGAAGAGAATTCAGAGAAAAGAGAAAGCCTAGGACACATTCTGTAATGGTCTGAGAAGAGAATGATGAGCTAGTGATAAAAACAAAAAAGGAGGAATAAATAAGGATGAGTGTGAGTATCTGAATACAAGGAGGAAAAATGTATGTAAGAGGGAGGTAGTTAACAGTATCAAAAGTCAACAAGGAAAAGAACCAGGAAAGAGTCACTGCATTTTACAATGAAGAAGACATTGGTGACCTTTGACAGAGCAATTTCACAAGTGATTGCAGAAACCAAGTTGTAAGAAGTTAAAGAAAAAGCAGGCAGTAAGAAAATGGAAGTATTAGAAATAGACAACTGTTTCAAGAAATTTAGCAGTGAATAAGAAAGAGATGGGAGAGTAGTCAAATGGAATAGAAGGGTAACAGGAGAGCTGCTGGTTTGTTTTTGTTTTCTTAATAGGACTAGGAAAGATGGGATAACCACATGGAGCTCACTAGTAGGGGATGGGATCGAGGGCACAGGTAGAGGAATTATGTCAGGATTAGATGAAGGAAGCTGAAGGACTTTTCCTTTGGAAAACCTGAATCCTTTTAGTGAAGTAGGTTTTCATTTACTAGAAAGTGAGAAATTAAGTTTTATCAGTCTTTGTCTATAAAAAGCAGAGACCAAGAACTTCCAGCACCTAAAATTTTTCCTTTCCTTTACTCTCCTAAATCCTCCCATTCATTTATAGGTTTTCAAAAAGAAGCTGATAAGAATCCTGCAGTTTCAAACTAGTCAGTTCTACAAAGAATCACATTTGCTTTAAAATTCCTATTAAGTTGGCCTCATCCTTTGATACTGAATTCGAAAGAGGTACATAAAGGAGTCTACTTTCTCTACTGTGAAAACATATTAGTAGTGTTCCTAGAGGAAGGGAATGAAGAGCTGGGAAAAAGATCTGGTTGGATCTCCTATGTCTTCAGCAAATAGTGGGGGTCTCCCACTGGCCTGGTTTTTGAAAGGTCCATTGCAAAAGGGGAAATAACGGTATCTTTTGACATGTCCAGAACAATGGCAAAAAGTTTAGATTTTCCCAGAAGAGTCCCAGAGCACTTAAGATAGAAAGGAGGCAAAGAACCTGAAAATCAAATTTTCTCCTGCACAAAATACCTTCTGAATAATTCAGACCACATATTCTCAATGGGAAAACTAACTCTTTTGCTGGGAGACATTAGGCATTAGTTTTCACCATTGTGCAAGCAAGCGAGCACAGTCTTCAACAGAGTAGAGGCCCAATAAAACTTACCAAAGAAACAAGCCATTCTCTAGAGTTGGGGTTATTAACCCTTTAGAGTCATGGACCCTTTTGGCAGTCTGGTGAAACCCATGGACTCCTTGGAATAATGTTTTTAAATTCATAAAGCAAAATACATGAGATTACAAACTAATTACATATTGAAACAGTTATTAAAATATTTTTAAAAACAAGTTTAGGAGCTTAACTCCCTAAGTTAAGAGCCCTTACTTTAGCTGGGTGGTTTAATGGATAAAGTACTAGAAATGGAATCAGGAAATCCTGAGTTCAAATCCTGCCTTAGATACTTGCCGTGTTTCCCCGATAATAAGACACTGTCTTATTATTTTTTTTGGAAAGAAAAACACCAGAGGGCTTATTTTCAGGGGAGGGCTTATGTTGTCCTGCCTCAGCTCTCCTCCGCGGCACTGCTCTCAATGGCGCCAGCAAGCAAATCACTGGGGAAGAACAGGATGACGCGCTCACTGCTGCAGCTCTGATTGGATGCAGCTCGGAGCACGGCGTGCGTTTCACTGGGGGGGGGGGAAAGTGTATACAGAGGGTACCGTAATGTAGCGTGTAGCGCAGGGGATCACCTTCACTACAGTAGCAATCTCAATAGGGCTTATTTTCGGGGGAGGGCTTATTTTAGAGGAATCTTACACAGTAAGGGGAGGGCTTATTTTCGGAATAGGTCTTATTATCGGGGAAACACGATACTAGTTGTGTGACCTTGGGCAAGTTCCTTAACCTTTTTCTGCCCTACCTCAGTTTTCTCATCTATAAAATGAGGACAACTGCACTAACATCCCAGGGTGGTTGTGAGGATCAAATGAGATATTTATAAAGTGCTTTGCAAATCTTAAAGCAATATATAAATGCTAGCTAGTTTTATAGTTGTTACCAGAATTACAATGATTAAAACTGTAAGGGGTAGAAAAGCTAGACTGGGTGATAGCTGTTATCATCCCTCAGAAAAGGGATGTAGTGACAGACACTTAGCTCTCTGGATTAGCTCATAGCTCTTAGTTCCAATTTAGCCTGGGATGAAGAACAGAGCCCTTGGGATAGCCCCAACTAGTACTGAGGCCAAGTGGGTGTTTTGGGGAAAATGCATTAGCGGTAATATCCTCTCAGACAAGAAAAGGCTGGTCAGTATGGGTTCCTATTCACTTGCAGGTTTCCACAGGGTCTTACAAGCGTCAGGTCCATGAAGTACCTTTGGGGAAACAGGTGACTGATGCCACAATTATCGAGAATATCACGTGGGCCACCTGGACAAGGTAATTCAAAACAAATCCTCCAAGGAAAATGTCACAATGTCTCAGGATCAGTTAGGCTCCTAACACTGAACTTGCCCAAATCCTTCAAATGAGAATTCACTCTTCTGAAATCCAGGGGTCCAGCCTATATGGGGGCACATTGGATAGAGCAATAGGTCTGGAGTCAGGAAGACTTATTTTCCTAATTTCAAATCTGGTCTCAGATACTTACTAGCTGTGTGACTCAGGGCAAGTCACATAACCCTGTTTGCCCGCATTTCCTCATCTGTGAAATGAGCTGGAGAAAGAAATGGCAAACTACTCCAGTATTTCTGCCAATGGGGTCATGAAGAGTCAGACACAACTGAAAAATGATGAGCAACAGCCTATGTACATAGTATGGGGTAGGGGTGGGGTTAAGCTTTAATCATTAATGTCATTTAGCAGGTGGGGAAACAGTGTACAAAAATATTCAGAAGGAAGTGTATTGTACAGGGACCAAGAATATTAGTTAATGGCGAAGAGAGAAGAGGAAAGCATTCATTGCTTTGTAGACTGCTGCATTAGCAAAAACAGAGAGAGAAAAGGAAAATAAAGGGTCATTAGTCAACTTGACTGTGGCTAAAACTGAACAGAGAATTTCACAGACCCCTTTGGTTTGTCCTGAGAAGTTTAAAGACTAGTTATAAAGCATGAGGAAAAAGGGTTCTATGATAAAAAGATGTTCCCCTCTTCCCCGGGCTTTGCTCTCCCTAAAGGACTTTAGGAAATTCACTCATGTGCCTTCCCAATCCCTACTTCCCTTTCATGCTCTTTTCTGGTTGGAATAGCATTCTAGGAGATGAAGTCATTGGGATCTGGCCCCGAAATGCAGACAAGGCTGATGTCAACTGTGCCTGTGTGACCCATGCTGGCCTGAATGTTGCCACCGGAGATGACTTTGGGCTGGTGAAACTCTTTGATTTTCCATGCACAGAAAAATTTGTGAGTCTTCATTGGAATGTAACTGCCTGTACTGGGTATTTTTCCTAAATTTTCTGGTGCCCTTAGATCTGTTAGCCAGCTGACCAATCCTGTTTTTACTGTTTAGTACCTTTAGTGCACAAGTCATGGTATGTCCAGGAATGGGAGTAGATGTTCAGGAGCAGAGGTGGAATTGAGGGGTGGAGGATGAGAGGCCATTCAGGAGTCTAATGGTAAGCCAGAGTTCCCAGGGTAAGGAATGGCAGCTCCTTACATTGAATACACAACCTTTAGTAATCTGGTCTATCCCCCTATAGCCGCAAGATGAGACAATAACTAAATGGTACTCTGTAAGACACTGAAGGCAACAAAAATAGCTTTTGTTCAGTTGTGCTTTGACAGCTATTCATGTCCCTATAATCATAGAAAGCAGACTTTCTAGGATAAAGGGTGTGAATTTTATTTGAATGGAGAGGTCAACTAAGTAAAAAATATCATGGGGTATGAAGTGGAAAAGGGATAGAAGGCCTAGAGTATGGAAGAGAGTAGAAAAAAAGTTAGGAAGAAACCACCAGACCAAGTGGTAATGTGGGTAGCTCAGGAAATTGGCATAAAGTTGGGGAGATCCTAGAAGTCGGCTTTGATGTATTTGTAACTGCTGGGAGGGACAGGGATACCCTTATCCAATTTCCTTGGTGTTAACTTTCCCTTACAGGCCAAACACAAGCGTTACTTTGGTCATTCGGCTCATGTGACCAATATCCGATTCTCTCATGACGACAAGTATGTGATCAGTACTGGAGGAGACGACTGCAGGTAACTTACAACGCAGGCTTCATAGATAAGTGTTCTCCTGTACCCTAGGCCCACTCTTTTCTTTTTAAATTTTTTGGTCTTTATTGATTTGTTTGTTTATTTTTAGTTTACAAGATTAAGTTCCACAATTCCTTGAGTTTCACATTTTGTCCCCCTCCCTCCCCCTCCCCAATGCCCCATGACGGCATACAATCAAGTATGGTATCTGCAAATACTTTCACTTTAGACGTTAGTCAGGTTATAAGAAGGATTGTATCACATGGAATGGACAATGGGAAAGAGGAAACAAAACCAAGCAAGAAAAAGAGCAGGCAGTCTGCTTCAATCTGGACTCAAACTCAGTTCTTTCTCTGGATGAGTCTTTTGGGGTTGACTTATAACCCTGCATTGCTGAGAAGAGTCCAGTCTATCAAAGTTGGTCATCATACACACCGTGTTTCCCCAATAATAAGACCTATCCCGAAAATAAGCCCTCCCCTTACTGTGTAAGATTCCTCTAAAATAAGCCCTCCCCCGAAAATAAACCCTATTGAGATTGCTACTGTAGTGAAGGTGATCCCCTGCGCTACACGCTACATTACGGTACCCTCTGTATGCACCGTCCCCCCCACCCCAGGTGAAACGCACACTGTGCTCAGAGCTGCATCCAATCAGAGCTGCAGCAGTGAGCGCGTCATCCTGTTCTTCCCCAGTGATTTGCTTGCTGGCGCCATTGAGAGCAGTGCCGCGGAGGAGAGCTGAGGCAGGACAACATAAGCCCTCCCCTGAAAATAAGCCCTCTGGTGTTTTTCTTTCCAAAAAAAATTAATAAGACAGTGTCTTATTATCGGGGAAACACGATACATTGTGTCTGTAATCGTGTACAAATTTCTCCTGGTTCTGCTCTTCTCACTCAGCATCAGTTCATATAAGCCTCTCCAGGTAAATATGAAGTCCATCTGCTCCTCGTTTCTTACCGGTATGGCACAATAGTATTCCATTACATTCATAAAACACAACTTACTCAGCCATTCCCCAATCAATGGGCACCCCCTTAATTTACAGTTCTTTGCCACCACAAAAAGAGCTGCTATAAATATTTTTGTACATAATGGGTCTTCCTCTCACTTCTATGATCTCTCTGGGATATAACCCTAGAAGTGGTATTGCTGGGTCAAAGGGTATGAAATTATTTATAGCCCTTTGGGCCTAATTCCAGATTGCTCTCCAGAATGGTTGGATCAGTTCACAACTCCACCAGCAATGCATCAGTGTTCCAATTTTTCCACATCCTCTCCAGCATGTCATTTTCCTGTTTTGTTATCTTAACCAATCTGACTAGTGAGATGTGGTACCTCAGAGTTGTTTTGATTTGCATTTCTCTAATCAATAGTGATTTAGAGCATTTTTTCATATGCTTATAGATATCTTTAATTTCTTCCTCTGAAAACTGCCTGTTCATATCCTTTGACCATGTTTCAATTGGGGAATGACTTGCATTCTTATAGATTTGACCCAATTCTCTATATATTTTAGAAATGAGTCCTTTATCAGAGATATAGGTTGTAAAAATTTTCCCAGTTTCCCACTTCCCTCTTAATCTTGGTTACATTGGCTTTGTTTGTACAGAAGCTTTTCGATTTAATGTAATCAAAATTATCCATTTTGCACTTGATAATGCTAATTCTTGTTTGGTCAAAAAGTCTTCTCTTCTCCACAGATCTGACAGGTAAACTATTCCTTGTTTTCTGAGACTGCCTACAGTATCAACCTTTCTACCTAGATCATGCACCCATTTAGACTTTAGTATATGGTGTTAGATAATGATCTATGCCCAGTTTCTACCATACTGTATTCCAGTTTTCCCAGCAGTTTTTGCCAAATAGTGATTTCTTATCCCCAAAACTGGGGTCTTTGAGTTTATCAAACAATAGATTACTATAGTCACTAACTGCTGGGTCTCCTGTACCCAGTCTATTCCATAGATCCACTACTCTATTCCTCAGCCAGTACCAAGTAGTTTTGATGACTGCTGCTTTATAATACAGATTAAAATCTGGTATAGCTAGTCCACCTTCCCTAACATTTCTTTTCATTAATTCCCTTGATATTCTGGACCGTTTGTTCTTCCAAATGAATTTTGTTACTATTTTTTCCAGCTCTGCAGTTTTTTGGTAAATTGATTGGTATGGCACTAAATATATAATTTAAGTAACATTGTCATTTTTATTATATTAGCGAAACCCAGCCATGAGCAATTGATGTTTTTCCAATTAGTTAGATCTGACTTTGTGTGTTTTGTCGTTGTGATCATATAAGTGCTGGGTTTCTAGGTCCCCTCTTCAGATATTATTTCTACTAGGCCTCTGCCTCCCAAGTCTCACCAGGCCTGATGTCATTAAATAAGAGCGTAGATGATTTTTGAGTTCTTACGGAGAAAGGTGGCACCAAAGTCCAAGGTCCCAATCCAATTCTAAGAGCTTTGGACAGCTTCAAAGTAGCCTTGGAATACTGGGTACCCCCAATGGCCATGTGACTGGTTAGCACCGGGGTCATGTGACCAAATGAGATCCACTCTAGCTCACATAAAATGGTTAGTTGACTTCCATGAGCTGATAGCATCTAGGATGTAGCTGTTTCTAGATGAACAGAAGGGTAAATGGTCCTAGATCCAAATATCTACGCATATGCATTGTTCATCAGTTTAAGTTATGATAGTTAACAAAATTATAGTCAAAGTATTTAGAATGAGCTTAAATGCATCTTTTTGACTCTTCTTGTGTGCAGTAGGATCTTCCCCAGAGCAGCTATACTTTGAAAAGGAAAGTTTTCAGCCCAGTCCCAGAACCACAGCAAGCTCTTTGACCTACCTCTTTTTCCAACCTCAGTGCTTGGCACTCAGTGAAATTTTCTGTTTAGTAGGGGACCTTTGAAATTCATCCAATGACTGCCCATGTTAAGGACCAGATTATTCCCCATCTACACTGATGATGCACCTCACTACATGAGCCGGGGCTGATGAGGGAGGAAGGGCAATTTGGATTTCAGTTGTTTCCATTTTTTTTTAATTTTTGCATCACTTCCTCTCCCCAGCCTACTTAAAAGTTGCAATACCACCAGGAGGCTAGATTACTTCTTAGCCTGCAGGGTCACAGGCTCTCCCATCTTGTCCGTCTTCGGCCATGCTCAGCACTCAGCAACCCTTTAAATGGTTTAATACCAACAATCAGCCATCTTACATGTCATGGGATGTACATGCTTAGAAGTCATGCTAGCTAAGTAATTTCTGGCTGCCTGAGTAACGAGGAAAGGCAGAAGTAAATAATTTACCCTCAGGGAAAAAAGAAGGTGGCTTCTGTTAGGCCCACAGTGGGCTATAAGCCATCAGGGAATGAAATAAGTGCCTAGGTATTCGAACTGTTGAGAGGTATAATGTAAGGCACCGCTTTCACACCCAAGGGATGTCAGAAAAAAACTTTCGTAACAGTCCCCCAACCCCACAAAAGAAAAGCTAACTGAAAAATTGCCTATATAAATTGATTTGTCTTTTTCTTTTTCTTTTTTTTTTAGTATATTTGTGTGGAGATGTTTGTAAAACAAAAGACAAAAACACAAAACCTGGATTAACGTATCACATTACTGCTGCACTTCAGAGGCTGTGGCCAGGTGCCTCTTTACCTTTTCAGGTGCTTGGAAATGACTGATGTAAGAGGATGCAGTCACAATTGTGGTGTTCTAAAGAAGCACTCTAACAACCTGGAATTTGCAAAACTGATACATCCCATGGAGAAGGAAAACCAAACTTAAGACTTTGGTGGCCCCTATTCCTAAAGAATAAAAATCATCACACACACACACAGACACACTCACTCTCAAACTCTTGTCTGATAATGTAGCCCACTGACAAAATTTTAAGCCTCAGTTGCCCTAAAAATTACGTAGCTTTACTTTGCATTGTAACTTCTTAAATGTTTTGTGTCCTGTTTTCACACATTTTAGGAGATGTTCACCTTTTAAAAATAACTATCTTGAACAAGATTAATTCTAAGTTATGTGCACTGGGATAAAAGGAATGCTAAAAGTACAGTTTTCCACTAAAGCTAAACACTTTCAAAAACCAAATGAGCCATGTACAAAAAGTTGAAAATGTTAATTTTTTAATGTTTTGTTTGCAAAATTTTATATCCATAAAGTGCCTTTGAAAGTTTTTAGTCATGTGGGCTACTCTCACCTCCCACAAATACCTGCTTTCTACATATGGTGCTATAACTTTAAAACTGAGGGCTAACCAAACACCCTTAGCAGATATGTAGTTTCTCATTCCTGTCCTGCTTTTTTTTTTTACAAAATTTATAATGGCATGACATGAGTCATCTGCTTCAGAAATAATGGATACAGGTGAGCTAACATTATTTTAAAGCAGTGGGGGTGGAGTGGAGGGTGAATGACTGAGATTTTCATTAAGCTTAATTCACTAAGCAGGCCAGACCCCAAGTAACATTTTTCAAAAATTCCAGAAATAAAAAAATGCTGCTTCAAAGATACAAGATGGACTCCAAACTCACTTGTTTTACGTTCCAGTCTTATGTTTGATGGTAAATAGCTAAGTGTCAATTGAAATATTTGCTGCCTCAATTTCCTAAGTGATACTGGCTAAGGCTGAACAGAATCTCAGTCTTTCCCACATCCCATTCCTTCCCTTCTCATTCCTCACCTCTCAAAATTGGCAGGCAGCTTTCAGCTAGGGTTGTTGGTTTTTGGTCCACTGTCTTGCTTCAGGAAGAAGTCAGAACAAAAATCTCCGTGTGACAAACTTCTCAGCCCCTGACATATTTGATACAAACTTAAGTCTTGGAATTAAAAAAAAACTTAAAAGTTGCCTGTCAGGTTTATAAAATGAGTTTTGCTTAATAGACTTTCCCAAACCACACCATCCAAGATTACATTGTAGTCTATTACTGGTAAAAATAACCATGGTCAGTAATAGACCACAGGGCCCTAACCTGGTGCCTTGTATAAAGAAGGCACTTAATAAATGCTTGCTGATTACAGGGTAGGGCAGAGAATAAAGAGGGAAGGAAGGCATAAGTACACTGTATTGACTGGCAGTACGCACTAGCTATTCCTTACACATTTACTGAACTAAACTATGGCAATTTAAGAACTATTGGCTATTTTATCATGTTTAGACAAAAAAAGCAAAATGAAATATCTTCAATTAAGGAATCAAGATTCTAACGTCACAAGTGCTTCAGCATTCTCAATGAAATACATCATTCATTAAGCTATTTTTCTATGCCAAATTTATTAATGCCTTATGTTAATATACAATTAGTTTGTCAGATCCATGAGTCCCTATGCAGTCTTCACTAGAGTTTAATCCCTCCCTCCCCCCGTATTAATAATGTAACCATATTGGCTGGTGATGCTGGGTGATCACCATATTTGCCTATGTTGTACTACTGTTGGCCTTTCATATTGATTGTACCTTAAATAGAAATAAACATGTGAAAATATGACGAACTGATCAATGGTGATATGTGAAAACTATATTTAAGAGCAATAGTGTCTGTGTGTCAGAAAAACACTTAATATATAATTTGTAACCATTTATATGGTATGATTTTATGTCTAAATCCTGCACTGTATCCTAATGTAAATTACAATACTGGCGCATGAATTTATTTTTCAATTGTTTAAAGTGTTTTAAAAACACAATTTGAAAACATTTTTGTTATGTGTCAAATAAATTTGATTACATACACATTTGCAATGTTGACTTTTATTGTCAACAACTTGAAAGATTCATGTTTGTTTAACAGGACACCTGTATATAGTGTAAAAGCTGGAGACAAAGCGCTTTCCCCACATTCTCCAACAACCCTTATGACCCCATGAAGAAATGAGGGCTCGGGGGCATTATCCTTCTCATTTTACAGGGGACAGAGATATCAGGCTCAGGGACCAAGTGACTACTGACTCATAAACCACATATCAGAGGCAAGATTCACACTCACATCCATCCTGAGCCTATCTCCTGTACTGTTTTTTCTACCATGTTGTCTGGCCTCTGTGGTATATCTAAAAACATAATGGACATTTATCTTCTAGGAGCTGAACTATGAGCTTTAAGGAAACCTAAGAAGTGAACATTTCCATTCAATTGTTGAAGGAAATGGTAGTAAAAATCCCCAAGTTTCTAGAAAACTGGGCCTCAGTTTAAGGTGCTATTTAAAAACAAACAAAAACAACCTTTGAATAATTTGTGAGTTTCACAAAAACAAAACACCAAAAATATTTTACGTCTCTAAGCTTTATTGATACTTGGTTGGTTTTACATTTCACAATGCATTCCACAGACTTAAGTTCAGGTACAGCTTAAACCGCAATTGAATAAATCTTAATTTGTAATTTCTTGCATAACAATGTTTGATATTTCCAAACAGTTTTTTCAGCATTAGATTCAGTCCATAGATCCCAAGTGTGTGATGAAATTAACTACAGTAGGTTTGAGCAATGAAGTGTATGTTGTGGACTTTCTATGGGCACGGAGTTGTGTTTTATGTCAAAAATGGATGGTAGTGTTCCTAGAAATATAGTTTCTTTTTCTATCTTATGTGATTTAGAGCTACTCATAGAACCATCAACTCTGAAATATCAAGCACTGTGGGGCGGCTGAAAGGTCTAAGCTTTGTGAAACACTATATATATTTATATATATTGGCAATTAATAAAACAGTAAAATCACAATACAGCTAGACTCATACCAAGAAGGCAAGCTTTCTCCTTCTTGCTTTAGTGGTATGATCTCTTCTAAACATTTCATTTTAGAAAATCTGCATCATTCTACACAGACCATACACAGGGCACAAACTGTGAAAGGATTCTCCTGTCAGTTCCACCTGCTATACACCTTCTTGAAACACAGCAAGACTATCTCCAATGAAGCACAATGTACAGCTTTCTCAGATCGTTGTGTGAGAGCCAGTGCCTCACAAAGGATAAACAAATATGATTACAGCTGAAGTCCAGACATAGCAGCTTACGATACTTAAGATGATGAAACACATGGCAGTCAAAACAAGTATTTTTCCTCAAACACTGCGTTGCTAAAAAATAAAGATCTGTGAGACTGCTCTGCAATGTCAAGGCTCCATTCTCCCCCGACCCTCCCCATGGAATCCAAATGAAAATTTCCCCCTGAATGATGAATTCCTAGTGGTGTTTACTGCTGAATTTACTCAGCTTTGCATTTCAATCCAGGGATTTTTGCTTGAATTCTACAAGTGAAAGGGGAAAAAAAAATTAGCAAAATTCTAAAGACAAGTGTTTTAAAGACCATATCTTCTTTCTTTATGAAATAAAAGTAGTGAAAAATACACTGCAATAATGATATGTTTAAAGCTGCCAAAACATAAACTATATTTAGTCACTCTTTTCTTATAAACTGCGTTTACAAACATAATGGACTTAAATACAAAAATATAATTTAAATAATAGAAAAATCTCATTTTAGTTGAATTGGCAGCAAATAATTGGGAATAAGTTGTCCCTAAAAATCATGCATTATTCCTTTTATACTCAGTATGGACATTTTTGCTACAGTCTTAAAGTCAAAAGTGTCTGTATTAACAGAAGTAAGACTGGAATACTTACTTAGCCATAGCATCTTTAACATTTTTATTCACGAGTCCTAGATAATGATCAATCTGGGTCTGCAAACACAAGGTAAAATGGTTGACAGATATAATTAGCATTGTTGAAGAACTTAGAGATAAATGAATGTCCGCCAACTCTACATGCTTGGGAAATAATTTCATTAAGGTTTTATACAATTCATCATAAATCCTACACCATATGATATTATTCTATCAGCCCTCCCCTTTAAACTCACCTGATGCCTTTCATAAATAACAGGAACACTGAAGAGTGAGATCAGAGCTGTAATGGAAAAACAGAATTTTAAATCCATCTAGAATACTTAGCTATAGCTGAATTACAAAATTTTCAAACTAACAAGTCTAAATATAACTCGACAGTGACTCTCTATGAATGGACTGAAGGGTCTTCTGGAGAGAAGCTCTTTCAAGGTGAGCACTTGATATAGACATCCCTGTCCCTCCCCCCCATCCTCCCTCACTTCCTGCCAGCCCTGGAATGGATACAAGTAAGAAACGGGTACAAGAATAATTTATACCAATATATGTTATCCATTCATTCACAATTGGCTAAGCACTTACTATGTGCCAAGGACTGTGTTAAATGCTGAAGATGACAGCCCCTTGCCTCAAGAAAGCTTACAGACTATTAGGCAGAAACAACACAAACATATTTCTATATAAATATGTAAATGCAAATTGTAAGTAAGAGAAATACAGAATTACTGGGCAGGAAGACCAATTAGGAAGCTAAGCAGCCATATAGGAAGGAAGTAGTAAGGGCCTGAACTAGGATGTGAAAATGGAAAAAAGGAGATGGACGCAAGAGATGTAGAAGTAAATGCAACAAGATCTGGCAAATGACTGGAGTAGAATGAGTCAGGGGTGACTGATCAGAAGAATGGTGATGCCCTCAAGAGAAATAAGGAAATAGGTTTAGGGGCAGAAGATAATGAGTCTGTTTTGTACATGCTGCGATGCCTAAGACAACCAGCTAGAGCTATCCAAGAGCAGTGGGTGATATGGGACTAATGGAAGTCACAAGAGAGATTAGAGCTAGATGCACAGGCCTGGAAACCACCTGGATAGGGATGAAAACTGCCGTCATGGAAGCCAAGAGATGACACAGAAAAAGAAACCAAAAAAAGGGGGCCCACAACAGAGCCTTGGGCAACTCCCACCTAAAAGCCATGGGTGTTGAATCTACCAGAGATCAGAAGGCATGGCTAACCAGGCCAAGAAAGATGAGAACTTGAGAAAAGGCCTTTGTATGTGACAGAGGTAACTGATCACTTTGGAAACAATAACAGTAATAATAATAATGATAGCAAGAATGTACGTAACATTTAAAGTTGCAAAGCACTTTACAAATATAGTAGTTTCAGCTGAATGATAAAGTTAGGAGACAAGCTACACAGGGTTGAAAAGTGAGGGCAGTGGAGATAAGAAGAGTAGATAGCTTTTGGGGTTGCTAGGTGGCACAGTGAACAGAGCACAGGCCTTGGAGTCAGGAGGAGCTGAATTCAAATGTAGCCTCAGACACTTAACACTTACTAGCCATGTGACCTTGGGAAAGTCACTTAATCCCAACTGCCCTGCCTTCCTCCCCTCCAAGAAGCAAAAAAACAAAACAAAACAACTCAAAAGAAAAACAAAACAAAACAACTCAAAAGAAAAACAAAACAAAACAAAAAAAAGAGTAGATAGCTTTTCCTAGGAATTTGACTGTGAAAGGCTGAGCTGGGAATATTTAGCATGACAGCTTTAGGGGATGATAGGATCAAATTTGTTTTGTTTTGCTTTTAAGGATAGGGTAAGTGGTAAGGAGCAGGGAAGGAGCTCTCTCTAGCTAGAGAGATTGAAAGGGAATGAGAGAGTACAAGGACTAGCTAACAGAGGACACCAGAGAAAAACTTTTCATCAGAGACGGGAGTAAAGGAAGAAAATAATAGGGGATGTTAACAAGAGATTCTGAGATGTAGCATAAGAGAGAAAAAAAAAACCTCAAGAGTAAATGACCTCATTTTCTCTGCAAAATATGAAGCAAGGACCTCTGCTGAGAGGGAAATATTGTTCAGTCAAAGAACACTTGCTTTTATGGTGGGTTTTATTAGAAGAAAAAGGGGAAAATATGGAATTTGTCAGGTAAAATCACCCTTTATTGATTATGGTCAAGTTGGCACACTATTGCTAACTGTACCTTTATAAATGAAAAAAATCAATGCTAACAGTGATTTGAAGTACTAGCAGTTTAATTATAACTTTAAAAGAAACAAATCCAAAGTTCCCTACACCAGTGTTTACCTTTTCTCCAATATTTAGTAATTGTGATTATTTCCCCAAATAATTTTATAGACTTACCCAATATCAGTAGTGTCAGGCCATTGAACAAGGCACCAACATAGGTAAAGATCCACATCAATACTGCAAACTACAAATGAAAAACAAAAACAAAAGTATAAAAGCAGTGCAAAATTCCAATAGTCATTCTTTTATGAATTAAAACCTTTCTAAAAAAACTCCTATGTACCAGATGGGAAGTATTATCTTTTATTTTAACTCACTAAAAACTATCTTTTACCTAGTTTGGAGGTATGACAAACTAGGCATCTGGGATAAATTTTTAAAGACATATGGAACATTTTGCTTCCAATTGTAATTGCACATTCAAGCATTTGATGAATTTAAACAGTTTTCTCCTAGATAATACCAATACAAATGGCTACCTCAATTTCCCTTAGATTAATAAGAGTACTATGTATTATCTTTTTCACCTTGGGAGACAAAACTAACACTTTACCCTCAATCTCCAACTCATTTATTGTTACTGTTATTTTTTTTATAAATTAGCTATTAAATTATTAATATTTCCAATTCAATTCAATAAAAATTTATTAGGTGCCAACTAACTGCCAGGCACTGGAGATACAAACAAGAGAGAGTCTCGCCCTCACGGAGCTTACGGTCCCACAGCAGGGGAAGACAACACACAAAAGATACTGAAGCCAAAACCAAGCACACTCATTGATGGAAAATTAAGAGATAGCCCTCTACAACCGGAAGACTTTGGCAGGAATTAACTGCTCTCTGTCTCTCCAATCAGAGAGAAGCAACTGACAGGGGCTGTGAAGGTGTTAAGTATCCAAAGCTTGGGCAATATGCATGGTGAAGACTATCAGCTTATCCTGGGGGTGGCATGGTGTTTGTGGAATTGAAATCAAGCAGAGAAATATATTTCCCCTATTTTATACTTTCACTCTAAAATAATTTAATCAATCTTAATAAGCATGTTTAAGTTTCACTGTGTCCCAGACATTACATGAGATAAAAATACAAAAATGAAACTCTCTAATTTGTTTCCCTATTCCAATTCAGCTGATACATCTTATATAAGATTTAATCATTCCAACTCACAGCTCTGATCAAACAATTTGCAATTCTTTAGCATCTCCTTCCGGCCAACTTAAAAAAATTACAAATCCCTTAAGTCTCCCTTAGACTGAAAAAAACTTCTCACCTGACCCCTTCCATCCCTGCTACCGTATCATCCTATTTCGCTTTTGTGCTTTGTAGCTAAATTTCCCCAAAAGGTCATCCATCTACACTAGGTGCCTCCACTTTTTCTCTTACTCTCTACTTGACCCTTACAATCTGACTTCTGGCTTTATCATCCATCAAAACTACTTTCTCCAAAACTAGTAATGATCTTTAGGTACCAAATCCAATGGCCTTTTCTCAATCTTTATCCTCCTTGACATTCTCCCTTGACACGGCTGATCGCTCTCCTCGATACTCTCTTCTCTCTAGGCTTTCGGGACACAATTATCTCCTCGTTCTCCTCCTACCTATCTGACTGCTCCTTCTCTGTCTCCTATGTTGATCTTCCTTCAGATCATACCCTCTAACCCATAGAAGTCCCACAGAGTTCTGGCCCTCTTCTCTTTTCCCTCTGTCCTACTTCACTTGGTGACCTCATTGGCTCCTATGGATTTAATTACCATCTATGCTCATGATTCTCAAATATACCTATCCTGACCTAGCTCTCTAATGACTTTCAAAACTCTTAAACTCAACATGGTCAGAATACAACCCTTACCTCTTAACCCTGCTCATCCAACCCTTCTTATTAGCTGGAGAGGGCACCACCATCCTCCATCCTCCCAGTCCTTCAGGCTCACAACCTAGGGGGCATTCTGGACTCCTCACTATCTCTCACTCCGCATAACTAACCTGTTATCAAAACCTCTCCATTTCACCTTGGCACCCTCTCTTGAAAATGCCCCCTCTCTTCTTTGATGCTGTCACCACTGTGGTGCAAGACCTCATGCCTAGACTATTATAAAAGCCTGTTGGTAAGGTCTGCCTGCCTCAAATCTCCCTCCATTCCACTCCACTCTTTCTTCCACTAAAGTGATTTTCCTAAAATACAGGTTTGATCAACACACAGACACACAGACAGATACACACACACACACACACACACACACACAGTCGCCTCCTCTCCCTTTCCCCCACCATGCTTGATAAACTCCAGGACTCCCTACTACTTCCAGGAGCAAATACAAAATGCTCTGTTTGGTATTCAAAGCCCTTCGTAACCTAGACCCCTCCTAACTTTCCAGTCTTTTATGTTATTGTTTAGTCATGTATGACCCTTCATGACCCCATTTGGAATTTTCTTGGCAAAGTTACTGGAGAGGTTTGCAATTTTCTTTTCCAGCTCATTTTACAGATGAAGAAACTGAGGCCAGCAGGGTTAATTAAGTGATTTGTCCAGGGTTACACAACTAGTAAAATGTCTGAGACTGGATTTGAGCTCAGGTCTTCCTAACTCTACGCCCAGTGCTCTATCCACTGAGCTACCACCAATTGAGCATTCTCTCTGGCTGTCCCCCAAGCCTGGAACCCTCTCCCTATCTTTCAACTACTGACCTCCCTGGGCTTCCTAAAGGAAGGTCACAACTAAAATCCTGCCTTCTACAGGAAGGCTTCTCAACCCCTCTTAATTCCTGCCTTCCTTCTGTTAATTACTTCCTACATATTCTGTATATAGCTTGCATGTTGTCTTCTCCATTAAATAATGAGTTCCTTGAGGGCAAAAACTATCTTTGCCTCTTTGTGTATCCCTAGTGCTCAGAACAGTGCCAGGCACATAGCAGAGGCTTAATAAATACCGACTAATTGGTATTCAAGGACATATTCTACCTTTATAGCCTTATCTCACTTAACCCACATATCCTAGACTCCAGAGCAGTGGTGTCAAACTCAAATAGGAATGAGTACTAAACCATACATAAGGATCCATGTAAGACACATGTTGACTTTGTTTTAAAATGTAATGTTTTATATATTTATATATATATATGTAACTTTTTATCTATTTTGTTAAATATCTTCCAATAACATTTCAAAGTTTATTTTTATTTATTTCATTAAATATTTCCCAATTACATGTAAATACATCTTAACACTCGTTTTAAAAAATGTTGAGTTCCAAATTCTCCCTCTCCCTTCCTTTTCCCCCTCCATTCTTCCCTCCCCTACTTTATACCTGGTGCCATTGCTACGTACCAGGCTTTTTAGTCACTATTCCCTCAAGAGCTCCCTAGTGGTTGAACAGTATGTATCAATCAACAAGTACTTAATAAGATCCTGCTATGTGTCAGACACTGTTCTAAGGCAGTGATGATGCAAAGACCCAGCTCTCAAGGTCCTTACATACCACAGGAGAAGACAACATACAGTGTGCATGTGTGTGTGTACACACACACACATATACATGCACAGATACATGTTTATATGTATTACAAAATATGCTAGAAATAGGTACTTAAAGTCCTTTTACTGCATTTGTGTTTGTCTCTGAAGGGAATAAAATTCCTGATCATCAGGGTCCTGTTAAGCAAGATAAGCTATGTGAACCCAGTCCAAGAAAGCTGGACCATACAGGATCATAGATTTAGGGCTAGAAGGAACTTCACAGATCACTTACCTTAACACTCTTGTTTCAGAAAAGGAAACTGAAACCAAGATAGACTAAGCAACTGGTCCAAGGTCACAAAGGTAGTTTAATTTGCAGGACTTCCTTTTCTATTCCCATTTCCCATCCTCTCCTTTTAAGCTAACAGACCATAGCATGAACAAAACTTAAATGAGATTCATCATCTCTTGACCCAACTTATTTTATTTCTTTCCCCAACGATTCTTTCCTCCCAACATATATATTCCAATAACCACCATTTGTGTAATGCTTTAAAGTCTGCAAATTACTTCACATAAATTATCTCATTTAAGTCACATAACAACCCCAAGAGGTAGATACCACAGGAATATTACCTACATTTCATAGCTAGGAAACTGAAATTCAGAGAGGTCATCTGTAAAACAAGAAGACTGGGCTAAATGAACACTAAAGCTCCCTATGATTTTATTATTTTAAGTGCCTTGTCCCATTGTCTCATCTTACTGGGAAGAAAACTCTGAGTTCCTGAACACTAACCAGAAGAGTCAAACTCTAGCAAAGCCTATCAAAATAGAATACTTCAAAGAAAATATTTAGGCCTGGAGATAGGAAATAAATCTGTGGCTGAAGGACCAGTGTTAATTTAAGTAAAGTTCGGAGAGGTTAGGTTATATGCCAAGTTGCAAAATTATCACATTTTTTGGCCAAAGGAACTTATTAAGGTACAAAGAGTTTGAGATCTGTGAACCTGATCTTTTTTTTTTAATATTTTAGTAACCATAGGTCAATATAAATTGGTTTCCTTTGTAATCCTACATATTTTATACATTTTAAAAACATTCTGAGAATGGGTACATAGACTGCCTCAGATTGACAAAAGGGTCCAGGGGACAAAAAGGGTTAAGAATCCTAGCACAGATAGAGGGAGTAACCTGATATGTACATAGGAGACAAGTCAAACAGTTTAAAAGGTTCAATGAAATCAGAATTTGTACCAGTGGGCAGTAGATTTCTATTTAATGCAAAGATTCTGCTAACAACTAGAGCTATTTAACAGTGGAATAGTCATGGCAAGTGAAGGAAAGACCAATAGCTACACAGGTCAGAAACTGGCCTGGATGGCTGTTAAGGATCTTTCTAACTTTAAGATTTTATGATTCTATTTACATTCTGGCAGACTTAACAACACAGTCTTGTTTTTATTACATTTCAGATGAACAGTTTGCTTTCCATGGTCCATTCAAAGTCCCCAAACATCCAGCTACTGTTTTTGCCACATTTAGTAGCTCACCATATCATTGCCCTAAAGCACTCTATAAGAGTCTTTCTTTGCTTTAGGGCTTTACAGTTTAGAAAGCAGTCATCACAACAACCCTGTTAGTAGAAAAAAGGGGGGAGAATACATACAACTCATCAGCCCCAACCCCTGAATCTGCAAGTTTATCTGAAAAAAGCTGAAAACCCTGCTGTAGTTGAAATATGTATAAGGTTAATCAAGAAAACATTTTGTAATCTGCTATTAGTTCTGGATTTGAAAAGTGGCTTCAGGAATAGAAGCAGCGTCTAGTTGTTCCTGTAACAGAATCGAATGTAGGCCTGAATATCAGAACTTCTCTCTCCCTTAGTAGAGCAGTGGTCATGTTTTGAGCATTTGTGAACTACTCGTGGAAAGATTGCTCTCATGGCTCTAGGCAGCACCCTCCTCCCCTCCCCCAATAAATAGCTACACTAGCTAAAAATATACCCTGCACTTCAGTGAGTTTGCCATGGTGCCACAAATCTGTGTTTGTCTATCATTAAACAGACTTTCATTAGGAAAGACAATTAACCCTCAACACTGAACAAGAGGTGACTTTAGCCATTACTGATATATTTACAATCACACAACACACATTAGAGTATGTGTTTAAGCTCAATATAGCAATTTAGTAGTTAACTTTAATGACTAAGACACTCAGACACAGTCAAGGTCTTACTGTAATCCACAAGAAAGGAATCTCAAGATTTCAAACCTGGACCACGTAAATCAGTCACTCTCAGGCAGAGGTCCAAAGGTTCAAATGTGTCACCTGATTGCTGAAAGCCCCTCCTGAAAAGCTAGGGTTTCCATATACAACATGAAGGACAGAATGGGGACTGCTGATCCAATCTCAAAAGTACTACAAGGTGTTTTGTTTTGCTTTTGGGGGGAGAAGTAGGAGAGGGAGGTGATTCAGAAAATGATAGAATCATAAAGTCTTCTCTTTCTAGAATAAGAACAGATTTGTTCCAAATAGCATTTTGCTCTCTCTCACATGATCATTAAATACAAAGCCAAACATTTGTAGGTGAAGAAAAAAAAGATTTTTCACAACCATTTTTCAAGGTGTAACCCAGGTCCAGTCTTCAGGTTGTTATGCACCAGAGAATTCATCACCTACTAGGCAAGCTGCCATTCATTTCCAGGTGCCCCAAACTAGCAGTGGCACTTAGGGGCATGCTACAGCCACCATCTGTCTCTGGGCCAGCATTCAGAGTCTTTTCAGCTTAAAAGAACTCATGAGAAATTGCACACTGTCGACATGACCTTTGGCAATCTGGAGTTGTTGTAACAGCACAACTTTGTGGATAAAAATTCAAGTGGCTTCCAGGCATCATCAAAGATGATTTGACTATATGTAATTCAAGAGATATCATTCAAGACATGCATGAGTGGAAAAGGTAGGTTTGTCGTGTAGCATGAGCAAGGATAATATATGAATAACACCTGAAGAAGATACTAGTGGCAAACATGAAATACCAGAAGACTTCAATACTTTGGAGAGATCCACCCTCTAAGAAGAACTTGTGGAAAGATAGAGGCAAAAACCAGATAAGATGTGAAAGCCTAAATGGGATATGATTTGCACTTGAAAGAGAATAATAAATCAGTAAAATGCTGGATCCACTGAAGTATTAGCAATTAGTCTAACATCAAATATATTCAGGAGAAAATAGCAATATTTTGTTAAATAACACCATAAAAGGCTTGGGTTCTTATGCTTTCAAAACTGCTTAATTTTATCTTCCAAATGACCACTAAAAGAATTATAACCAATGAATAATTAGATTTAAAAAATTATCAAAAAATGTTATCAGAAGAGAACTTAATTTTCTTTGAATATGATGATTCTGGGGAAAGAAAACATACTATGCACATAAAGAAATGAAGCAGGGCTTCATATCATTTCATAATATTACTGCCACACGTCCCCAAACACACACACACAAAATCAAAAGAGGTTACAAGAACAAATAAGTTCATTTGGTCTGATTAGATTATAATCAACATAAACACATGTATTTTTTGCTTCAGGGTTATCAATCTCTCAACCCCCTCTCTTGGAGCTCTAAGCAACTCTAAACTACGTTACTGAAAATACACTGCCCCTGCCTTGGAAGAGAGAGTTTCTACACCTATACCAATGAAAGTAAGTGCAGGTCTTATTGCTATCCATCCATATTATTTATCTACTTTATACTTCTACTTGTCTGTTAAAAATTATATTTATCATGGGGTGGGGACGGAGGAATGGAGAGAATTTGGAACGCAAAATTTTAAAAACAAATGTTAAAAAATGTTTTTACATGTAACTGGAGAAAAATAAAATGCTAAATTAAAAAAAATTATATTTATGACAAGTCCCCTAGTTCCTGCAAGAAGCAGGGCTGCTATTGGAACCCAGGGTCTTAGACACCAACATCAATATTTCCCACTGACCAAGCAAACCTACAGTTTAGTTTCACTCACTATCTGTTGGTTTTCCTCTCTTTAGAATGCTCTACAAGTGCTCTTGGGGCATGATCTGAATCTCACACCAAATTCTCAGACTTCCCCTTCTTCCTGAATAGATTTCTGAGGTTTTATGAGGAGGTATTAGCCACAGTTGTCATATTCTGATTCCATAATTATTTGCAAATAGATCATTTTGATTTAGAAAATGTTTCTGGAGGACTATTCAAAATGCTTCCAGGGCAAAATCTTAACTTTATCCTCTCTTAAGTCCACTACACTGTGGTTTCCACTTTGTTGCCTGAGAGTCTTTATAAATGTGGGTAACCACCATCATATTTTCTTAAGATTAGAGCTTATTATTATTTTCTCAGCTATGACTCAAATAAACTCAATTTATACTAACCAAGATTCTCAGAAACATATCTTTTTATAGCAATATATAAACTAACTGATCATCTTCAAGGAAGACAGAGAGTTAGGTCCACTTTCACCTTTATTTGATTCTCAAAATGAAAGTAACAGGAAACCAAAATATTACTTTTTTGAAAAGATGAGGAGTCATCATCTTGTGGTATTAAAAATATTCCTTACCTATTCCTTCATTTGAAGATTTTTTCACTTCAAAAAATTATGAATTTATTATCATTAATAAAGAACCTAGTATATTTACAATCTCATTTATCTTTTCAATCTGGATAGGGACAAGTAGGTACAATTATAAAGGAACAAGACTGTCAATTTATTTTGTAGTTATTTATCATAACCATAAGATTTTTTCACTTGTGCTGGTTAATATTCCACAGGTCAAGAGCAACTGCTCTTCAGAAACTTTGAATGGATCACCATCCACTTACACAGGGTGTCCAAAAAATATTACTGTGGTTTAGAAGCTGTTAAGCTTAAACATACTATGTTTTAGTATTAAATAGTATTAAACAGAATATATTTCTGCTCAGTCACCCCCCCTATGACTGATTCATTCTACATGTTGTTACTTCTGAGAATACTGAAGTTATTGTCACATTTCAAAGCTAAATTTGTTTATTGATAATACACAATAGTACATACTATTTACAATGTACTGTACTAGGCTTTGGAAAAAGAAAGCTTTAATAGCTTAAAAACTGCACCAGGACTTTTGGGACACCCAAATCAGTCACAAATCAGCTCTTTCCTAACATATACTTGTCCCCCAAAGTCATTTAAAGGTACTTGCAAAACTTGATCCTTCTCATTGAAAAAACAACAACAACAATTAATTCAAGCAAAAGTATAGGAGGCTAGGGTTTATGCTACCAACAAAATTATGGCCAAAATCTAGACAGGAAATCAATTATTGACTGAAAACATAGGAAAGTTGAGTCAAAACTTGCATAGTTCACATTTATCCCTGCCTAATTTCACAAGCAAAACTCATGATTATTCTAAGCTTTTTAAAGTTCACAACAAAACACAAGCAATTGGCTTATTTTTTAAAATTGGAATTAACAGAAAACAAGTCTATTTAGTAGCATTCAAAATTTTTTCTTTTCTCCTTAAAAGAGAAAAAGATCAAAAGCTACCAGCAAGAAGCAATTTCTGCATGTGCTCAACTTGTTCCCCCTCCCCCATGTTAGCACGACCCCCGCCTCCTCCCAACATATTTGGAATAAGAAGACCTGCAGTTCAAGCTCTGGTTCTACCCCCTTCCTATCTATATCCCTTATTGGGGTGAGTCATTTAAATTCTCTAGGAGGCATTTTCCTTATCTGTAAACTGAAGGGACTAGACTAGATGCTAGTCCAGATCCTAAGGTCCCTGTCCCTTTCAGTTCTAAAACCTATACTTATATTGTTCTTTATAATTGTATTTGCATAAAACATTAATTTCAAATAGTCTTGCTTTAACAAAATCTTCACATTAAGTTCTCTGAAGGTATTTATTTTGTCTCTTGCCCTGCTGTTGACAAATTTTTTGACATCCTAATTATTCTGGTTTCATAAGGGACTTTTTAAAATAAATGACAGTCTTAGAAAACAATTATGATTAAATAGACAAGAAGTCTGACAGACATGATTCACCCAAACGTTTTAAGGTTATCTATATGGCAAAATTATGTCATCCACCATTAGCAAAAGTTATGTTATGTCAAGATGGTGGAGTAGAAGCAGGTCCTCCACATGGCTCTGGCTTCCACCTTCCCCAATTCATGTAAAAGGAGACTCTGAACAAACTCTGGAGCTGCAGAACCCACAAAATGACACAGAGAAACTAACCTCCTGCCGAGGACAGCCCAGCCAGCAGTTATTGGCCAGCGCAGCGCTCTGGGAGCCAAGCCCAGTCCCGCTGTGAGCTGGAGGTTTTAGCCCCAGGGCAGGCCTGACCAGCCACCAGCCAGAGGGACTCCAGATCACTAGCAGCTGTGGCCGTTTCCAGATTTATCAACACATAGATGCTAAGGACAAAGTGAGAGGTGAGTGCACTGTGGACTTTGGGACCCAGTAGTTGGGAGTGTGTCGCCTTGCTGAGGAACCTGTACAGCCGCCCCCACGTGGCAGCTTCAGCTCCTGGCCTGCAGAGTGTAGGGGGACCAAGCACCAGTCTGAGGGGTAATCGCTCTTGCTTTAACCTGCTTGGATCTGGATTGCCGTCTAGGGTGGAGGTCCTGGGGTGTGTGTCCAGCATGCCAGAGCTTGTGGAGGCTTCAGCAAGGGCACCCAACTAATACCTCCGGCAGCTGAGAAAACCCCAGCGTTTAGCACAAAAGCTCCCCTATCTGGTGGCAGAGTCCTACTGTGGCAAAAAGCCCAAAAGTCAAGTAATTGAGTGGCAACATGAGCAGGCAAAAGAAACAAAGCAAACAGAAGAACCCAACATTAGACTCCTATTTGGGGGACAGAAAAGGAGCAAAGCATGGAACAGGAGGAAAAAGTGAAGTCAGAACTCCTGCACCAAAAGCTTCAAAGGAAAATACGAGCTGGTTACAGGCCATAGAGAACCTTAAGAAGCAGATAAGAGAAGTGGAGAAAAAATTGGGAACAGAAATGAGAACGATGCAAGAAACTTATGAATTGAGAGTCAACAGCCTGCCTAAATAAAATAACACCTTAAAAAATAGACTAATTCAAATGGCAAAAAAGGCTCCAAAAAGGCAATGAGGAGAAGAATGCCTTAAAAAGTCGAATTTCCCAGATGGAAAAAGAATCTCAAAAGCTCACTGAGGAAAATCATTTCTTCAGAATTAGACTGGAGCAAATGGAAGCTAATGACTTTATGAGAAATCAAGATGCTGTTAAACAGATCCAAACAAATGAAAGAATAGAAGGCAATGTGAAATATCTCATTGGAAGAAACCAGTGACCTGGAAAATAGATCCAGGAGGGATAATTTAAAAATTATTGGACTACCTGAAAGCCATGATCAAAGAAAGAACCTAGAAATCATCCTCCAAGAAATCCTCAAGGAAAACTGCCCTGATGGTTTAGAACCAGAGGGCAAAAGAGAGGTTGAAAAAAATCTACCTTATCACCTCCTGAAAAAGATCCCAAAAAGAAACTCCTAGGAATATTATAGCCAGATTCAGGAATTCCCAGATTAAGGAGGGAATATTACAAGCAGCCAGGAAGAAACAATTTGAATATTGTGGAAACACAATCAGGATAACTCAGGATCTGGCAGCTTCTACACTGAGAGGTCGAAGGGCTTGGAATGTGATATTCTGGAGGTCAAAGGAGCTGGGATTAAAACCAAGAATCACCTACCCAGCAAAACTGAGTATCATGTTTCAGGGAAAAATATGGTCATTCAGTGGAATAGAGAACTTTCAAGCATTCTTGATGAAAAAACCTAAGCTGAATAGAAAATTTGACATTCAGATACACGAAGCAAGAGAAGTATGAGAAGGTAAATAGGGAAAAGAAATCATAAGGAACTTATCAAAGTTGAACTATTAACATTCCTACATGGAAAAACAATAATTGTAACTTATGAAACTTTTCTCAGTATGAAAATAGTTGAAGTGAATAGAAATATATATACATGTCTAGATATGAGAGTATATGGGCATATAAATACATATGTGAATGTGTGTGTATATATGTTTACAGGTATACACAGATAGAGGGCACAGGACCAATTTAATGGGAAGGGATGATACTTAAAAGGTGAAATTAAGAGGTGAGAGAGGAATATAATGAGAGGAGATGGGGAGAGACAGAATGGGGTAAACTATCATATAGAAGAGGCAAGGGAAAATGGTTACAATGGAGGGGAAGAATAGGAAGGCAAAAGGGAATGGGTTAACCTTATTCTCATTGAATTTGGCTTGGGGAGGGAATGAAATACCCACTAAATAGGGTATCTTACCCAACAGGAGAGTAGGGGGGAAGGGGATGAGAGGGGGGATGATGAGAGGAGGGCAGGCTAGGGGGGGGAGGGAAGTTGGATGCACCCACTTTTGAAAAGGTACAGGATCAAAGTAGAGAACAGAACTAGTGGAAGGTAGGATAGGAGGGAGGGAAATATAGTCAGTCTTTTACAATATATCTACTATGTTAATATTTTGCATTAGCTACACATGTACAACCTATACTGAACTGCTTATCTTCCCAGTAAGGGTGGGTGACAAGGGAGGAAGGGAATGAATCTGGAATTCAAAGTTTTAAAATCAAATGTTTAAAATATATATAAATACATATACACACACACACACACACACTATTATTAATACTATTTTACATGTAATTGGGAAATAAGATATACAGGCACTGGGGCACAGAGATCCACCATGCCCTACTGGAAAACTAAGGGGGTATGGGAGAAAATATGGGAGACAGCAGATTGGAGGAGGGGATATCCTGTGGTACTCCTATTTTGGGTCAGTGGATAGGGGAAAAACAGGGAGAAAATTTGTAACTCAAAATCTGGTAGAAATGAATGATGTAAATCAGAAGTTAATAAAGCATTTGAAAAATGAGAAAAAAAAAACTTGTGTTACGTGCAGAAAAGAGTCTTCATTAGTTGATAAGGCTGATAATAACTATGCCACTAAAATAACCAAAGCCTAGTAGCAATTATTTCCACACAAAACAAATAGGAAGTCTGACCTTTGGTTTGTACCTAGTGACATGTTTCATAGATACTTTCTTGGCTTCCTAAATTTCACAATATCTCTATAGACTCAGTCACCTTTTGCAACATTTCTGCTAAGTCACCCAATCTCTGATTGACACATTCCAAATGCTGTTGTTTCTGAGGGTTCTGCAAGTCACGCTACATTTTAAAGATACACTGTTCATTCATATACGCAAATATTTCTGTACCTAACATGTATAATGCATTGTACTAAGTCTTGGGAAATAACTAACAGTTAAATAAAGCTACCTCCACCTGGCCCTAAAGCCCACAATGTCATCTTCCCACTACTTCCCTTTCACATATGCTTTATGCAGAAGTTATATTACCACCAAAACCCCCCAAGAACCCTCAAAATCCCAACCACCCTTTTGTTCTGGTGGAGTAGATGTATCCTAGGACTCCTGACTATAAGTGTCTATTACATTAAGTCATTTTAAAATATTTGTCTTTTTTTTAGAAGGAAAGCTAATTAATTAAAAAAATATAACCAAGTATATTGGGAACTCTTCCCTGCCCCTCTGGAAAATACTTTATACTACTTTTCAAACATTCCAGTGAAATCAGTAACAGATATATGCATTTCATACAAAGGGGCAATGATGCTATAAAGGAATCTGAAACAATTTGTTAAGCTATGACTGTCATACAATCCTTTAAACAAAGTAGTCATGGAATCACCAAGGTATTGGTTCTTGGTTTACTGAACGGCCATGTGCTTTACGTCTCTTCTGTCCTCCTCAAAAATGTCACTGAGACCCAAAGGTCTGGTAGAGAACTACAGTTACAATTTTCAACTTCTACGATGAATAACTTAGGAGTAGAACAATAGTAATCTCACAATACCCCTGGTGAGAGGAAAGGAAATACAAATATTATCCTCATTTTAAGATGAGAAAACTAAGGAAATGTGAAGTGAGAAGCCCAAGGTCACACACAGCTAGAAATATAAGAGCCCAAGCTGAAACTCCCATCTTCTGACTCCAAGACCAGGGCTCTTTTCATTACACCATGCTCATACTTAAGAAGAAAAACTTTCAACAGTATCTGGCTTCAAAAAGCATACTAAAATGGTTAAATTGGACATACATCCAAAGCAGCATCAAGGAAAATGCAAACCTAAGTTCTTCCTCGAGGAAACTAAATTTCCACTGCTTAAGACTTACAAGTGAGTACTACTCAATATTTCCAAGAATTAGCTCAAGCTTTGAGGAATTTAGGTAGCCACATGAGACTGGATAGCCAATGTATGGCAAGAATAAAAGGATTCAAAACACTTAGAAGGCTTACTTGAGGTATTTTTAAGTGTTAAAAACTATTTCACAGTAAAAATCCTGTCCACTGAAGGATTTTAAAGGTTTCCCCAACCAGCCTTTGTCTCTTCTTATTTATCAAAAAGTTATTACCCAAATAAAACTGAACTTCAAGACTCCCCCCTTCAGATTTACTAAGCACAAGACTAGGCACTAAAATCCACAGCGTCTTTCCCCAATATGATAACCAGAAGTGAACACTATCTTTTCACTTACCAAGGAGGATGGGTAAGTCAGAAAAAAGGAGTACAAGGACAGGATTAACTATCTGGCCTCTTCTATCATCTCACCTGTTTGTATCATTAAGGTTAAACAAAGCACTTTGTTCATGACAGCCTTGTAAGATAAATATTTCAAATATTATCAGCCCCATTTTACAGGAGAGTTTGAAAGAAGTGACTTGCCCAGAGCCACACAAGCAGGAACCCTAACAGACTGATCTGCTTTTTCTTGCAACTAAGGCTTCAATTCTCTGAGGTGGAGCAGAAGAGGAGAAAGTGAGCAGGTCTTCTGGGTTGGGCAAAAAGTGAAAAGCCAGCCTGCTAGTGAGGGGGAAAAAAGGCAGTCTGGAGATTTGGGTTCTAGTCTTGGTTCCACAAATAATTTTATTAGCTGTGTAATCATGATAAAAGGCATTTGGCTTCTTTAGGCCTCAGCTTCTACAACTACAGAATGATATAACTGGACTAGCCAATCTCTTAAAGATCCTTTCTGGCTCTAAAAGTCTATGGTTTTATGATTAAGTGGAAACAACATGGATTTACCGTATATTAACTACATGGGGGCTATTTTCCCCCAGTTGTAGAAATTCATAATGATCAGTCCATGTAGATAAACAAACCCCACTATTAAAATCATGGTTTTTCACAAGGTAATTTTAAATTTCTGCATGATTAAGCTAAACGTATTTTTATCTACTAAAAATGATGTACAGCCACACAGAGAAGACTCTATAAAGATCACTATCTTTGTATTCCTTTACTTAGATAAGATATACAAATCAATGGAGAAGGAAATGGTGAACCTCTCCAGTATCTTGGAAATATGTCCAAGAAAACCCCTTGGTTTTCTTGGAAGAGTCAGACACAACTGAAATAAATGAAAATACAAATCAAATCCCATAATAAAAATCCCTGAATAGTGAAAATATTTGCAAGCCTTACTGAATGATCAATTTTAACATCTTCACTACAAAAGTACAGGTGTGGGGGCCATTTTGTATTTTCAGTTGCTTCACTAGTTTTTATAGTTTAAAAAACAAAAGAATCAGCAAGTTGCAGCAGACTAAAGATGAGCCTCTCTTTTTCTTTGCTAGAATGCTAGGGACTATACTTTTAGAAGCCTAGTGCAGCAGAACTAAACATCAGCTTCATGACATGATAAAGAATACAAAAAGGACTTTGTGGACTCTGAGTCATAATGAGGATAACTGGGTGAGAGGTTAGAGATCTGGACTTGAAGCCAAAAAGACTCAGGTCGAAGTCGAGCCTCTGAGCAATAAAGAAAAAGTCCCAGAACTTCTCAGGAATCTGGAGAATCCTAGGCAACTCTCCAAGACTACAGGTTGCAGAAAAGTTGCTGACTTGTATTAGCAAAGATAATTTCCTCATCCAAGACTTCTCTCTACTAATGAAATCACTGATTCTAAAAATCACTGATCTAGTGCCTATTCATATCTCCTTATATAAGGTAAAGGTCAACTGTAACTGAGATATTATTTTAATCTCCTATATTAGTGGCTTCTGATACAAGAATTATAACAAGTTAGAAACCAAGTATTAAATAAGAAATGTGTGCAGAGTCAAAAAACCTACCTTCAAAGAATCGACTAAATCATCAACTAAGAAGAGGCGCCTGAGTTCTTTGATTGTGCAGTTGACATGACCAAGCGCAGAGTTGCTGTACTTTTGAACCAATGCCTCAGATACTGCAACTTCAGAATCCAAATAGGCCCTGGCAAAGGAATGCACTAGTAGTTAGTGAACAAATTTCATCAAGTTTAAAGTTTGAAAGATTTAATGTTCATTAATTAATTAGCTAATTAGAACAAGTTTTTCTGAGGGAAAAGATATTCATAAAATTCTAATACTAAATAAACATCATATTTTTACATGAACAAGGAAAGGTTTTCATGGTCCAATGTGCTAGGTGAGTTACATTCATGTGCTGAGTAATGAAAAAAACATTATGAAAGCTCAATAAATTTTCCTAATACATATTTACTTCTTTCCAAGTTACTCCTTTTTATTCCAGACTTTTAGATAAGTTTTAAGTAGTGACTCAATCAGTCACCAGATACATTTCCATAAATAAACTTATAAATAATAAATTTCCATAAATGAAAATATATCAATCCTAGTAAAACAGTTCAAACAGATGTTTTATATATCCATTAGTCAAAATTGTTAAATTTTTTAAGAAATGACCATAAGGGTGAAATAAAGCTAATAAATTATTTCACTTTTCAATTTCAAAGCAAAGCAGAACAAAATAAGACAGACAAGCATTCTTTCAACTTACCACTTAATAGTAATTCATCAAATAAACAGCTTTGTTTAAATGATGTAAACTTTTAGCAAAGACAAAAAAAAGTCTCAAGGAATTTCACTACCGCTTTTTATACTTCAAAGCAACACATTTGGGCAGTTCCTGGAATACGGGAAAGTTACTTATTATAAAGCTTTCAATATCCTACCTCGAAGTCTATTATTCCCTCATGATCAAAAATTGTTACTTCTGATGTGTCCTGACTACACAGTCATTAAATATGTCAATTCTGTTCATTAAAATACCTAAGCAATTGCTATCTTCAGGAACTTAATGTCTATTTATGAAAATCTTTTGTTTAATCAATATAACGTAAAAACAAGTTTGTGACTAAGGCACATAAAGGCAAAAAAATCTACATAGGTGATGCTATATCAATCCACTACTAGCATGTGGTGCTCTTAACAAGGAATTTGGGCACCTGAGACAAATTCGGTTTGGGTCCTTAGGATCCAGGTTACCAAACCCATAGGAGAAGAAGTTAGACTTTCTCTCTATGAGCAAGGGGAATATAAAGATATTTCCCATGAAGGACATAGGCATCTAGGGCAGTCTACCCCAAGAGGAGTATTTGAGAGTACAGTCTGTACCATTTTCCCACCATGATACAGTCAAATGACCTACCCCTGACCTCCAACTACAATGGAAAGAAGATGTATGTATGAGGACCAGAGGGGAAAGGACACAGCATAGAGAAATGCAGGCCATCATTGCAGTATGATAATGACAGTGGACCCAGATCCTGAATCTAGTAGTATTCCACCAATGAAAAAGGCAGGAGGGATGGCAGGCATCTCGTTTTTAAGCCCATCTCTTCTGTCTGATCTCAGGGCTGACTTTCTGGGTACTGTCATTTTCCCCAAAGTGGGAAAGGGACAGGGCAAAACTATGTAGTAGGTTAAAACTAGCTAATGTAGATTTTATTTAACCTATAATTTAATTAATAGCCTCTTATCCAAGAATTACATGCTTCTAAGGGTGAAAGGAAGCAAAAACAAAGATTTTTATTTCCCCACTATTGGTCTAACTTCCTCCCACATCCTCCCAAATCTACTTGCATAGAACTGGAGTACAACTATATCCATTTCTCAGTTCATATCTTTATTTTTTCCCTGTTAAAAAGATCTAATTTTAGGGTTATGGAGCTATATAATTATCTATCTACACAATATCTATACAATGGATCTCTACATTATAAACATTGTGCCTTAACAAAGCTTTTACAGAACTCAGGTTTCTATAGTAAATAGACAACATAATACAGTTTTGGGATTTATGGAACCTTATTACATAATGAAGAAAGGTCATTAAGCTTAATCACTAGTCTTTACAAAGAGATAGTCTTTTATAGTCTGAAAAGATTAAAAAAGTTATCAATTAACATCAATTTAACAGTATTCTAAGTACACAGTTTAATAAATGTGTTACTAACACATGAATGAACATCTATTGGTATTAAGAAGAATGTTAAGTGCAAAAAAGTGGAAGACCTGGTCCTTAGCCTAATGGAATTTACTTTCTAGTTCCATCAAAAATATAACACATTTCAAAATAACAAGTGAAACACGAATTCTTAGGAAGGAAAGAAGGATTAGGACTTAGTTTGGAAGTGCTGGGTCTTGAATTACATTATCATGCCAAGGTAAAAAGGACAAGGAGGGAGTAACTGGCATGTTATAATTGGCAAAGCAGTGGAAAAGGAGACTCAATAAGACTGACTAGACTAAGTATCTATGATGGAATTTAAACTTCTTGCTATATAATATAATATTATATATATACACCATGTTTCCCCGATAATAAGACACTGTCTTATTAATTTTTTTGGAAAGAAAAACACCAGAGGGCTTATTTTCAGGGGAGGGCTTATGTTGTCCTGACTCAGCTCTCCTCCGCGGCACTGCTCTCAATGGCGCCAGCAAGCAAATCACTGGGGAAGAACAGGATGACACGCTCACTGCTGCAGCTCTGATTGGATGCAGCTCGGAGCACGGCATGCGTTTCACCTGGGGTGGGGGGGGAACGGTGCATATAGAGGTTACCATAATGTAGCGTGTAGTGCAGGGGATCACCTTCACTACAGTAGCAATCTTAATAGGGCTTATTTTCGGGGGAGGGCTTATTTTAGAGGAATCTTACACAGTAAGGGGAGGGCTTATTTTCGGGATAGGTCTTATTATCGGGGAAACACGGTATATATATAATGCTATTATATAATATATATAATACTAACCCTGTTAGAAAGACATACTTTCATTATAAAAATAAAAACTTAATACTGACATCTGCTCTAAGAAATACATATGTCTAGCAGAGAAATAAATGCTAATTTAACATATGCTTTAAGTAATAAATAGCTCTTAACTTGGGTACAGGAGCAGTGTTCTCTTTGTAGTTAATTTTTTTTTTTTAAGCAATTGGGGTTAAGTAACTTGCTCAAGGTTACACGGCCAGTTATTTCTGGGTGTGGTGCTAAGTATCTGAGCCCAGATTTGATCCCCAGGTCTTCCTGACACTGGGGCCAGTGCTCTTACTCGTTAAGCCACCTGGCCGCCCCTAAGCAATTGGGGTTAAGTAACTTGCTCAAGGTTACACGGCCAGGTGTTTCTGGGTGGATGCTAAGTGTCTGAGCCTGGATTCGATCCCCAGGTCATCCTGACTCTGGGGCCGGTGCTCTTACTCACTGTGCTACCTGGCCGCCCCTGTAGTTAATTTTAAGAAAGAATTTTTAAAACAATTTTTAATAAGAACACATGCCCTACAGATCTTATGACAATGGAAATACCAGTGTTTCTAATAACCAATATGAAGCAAAGTCTCAAAATGTTCCATATACAATACTGCAAAATATATGCCTTGTATGAAGGCAATCATCTCACCTGAATGGGTGACCTTCATCAGATTTCTGGATTGCCTGGATCACTCCCTTGTATACCCTGAAGCTGATAGTTACAGATAGCAGGGCCAAGGCAATGTATGCTGTTACACTCACAATGCTGAATACTGTCAACGAAAGTAGCAGGAACAAGCTGGCGCCAAATACCACTCCTGTCTTCTTAATGTCTCGCCAATAAAGAAGGTCAACAACTAAAAGTTAAAAAAAAAATCTAAAATTAGCACGCCTTGCTTTATTATTAGACAAGTACTGTTTAATCTATAAAAGTGACACAAAAATCTATAGCTACAAAAATAAGCTAAACCTAAAATGCATTTTTAAAGGAGTTAAACTAATTTTACATAGGACCAAAGATTTTTAAGCCTACCTAAAGCACTTGCTAAAATAGTGATTAAACAAATTTTCATTGTTCTTTTCAAGGTATCTCTAGTAACGGGCATCATTCTTTGATGAGTAATTATTCTAGTTCATTAAGATTATACTCATTCAAAAACAACAAAAATCACAACCTTTTTCAAATTTATCAAGAATTTACACTCCATATAATGTGAACACTGACATATACTCAATTAATACAAATTTTTAAGACATTCTACCTAAAAATAATAGCTATGAGTAAGGCTATTCTATTCACTCCAAAGAATATACAGGTTAAAAGTTCTCAATATTAGTCCAGGCCAACAGGTTTTTAAAATATTTACAAAGGTGCTCTTAATTAAGCAAGGCAACAAATAAACAAAACAAAAAAATAGTTAACTACACTTAACTCTTTCGAGGTAATGTGATATGGTGGAAAGAGTGCAGGCCTTAAGAGTCATGCGAGATCTGGTTTTTAATCCTGCCTCCAACATGAACTCAGTAACTACAAGTGAACCTTTTTAAACCACATTTTACCAATCTGTAAAGTGGGGGAGAATAACACCTGTAGTACATCTGTCAAATGGTTACTGTAATGCTCAAACGAGAATGCACAGAAAATACTTTGTAAACTTTTAAAGTGCTACATAATTGTAGCTATTATTATTTGTATGCTTATTAATAGTCACCAAAAATTACTTAACATATTTCAACAATCTGGTTTATCTAGATATACTGCTTTTAAAGTTCCTCAAAACATTATCAAAAACAAATCAACTTTTTCCCCCTTTATTCTTCTGCTCCATTAAACTAATTAATTTTAGGACATGAGGGAAGAAAATAAGGAACAGCATGAAAAATCTGTCCTTTTCTTACTTTTCTGACCAAGAGAAATGTAACTGGAGTTAGATGTCAAATTATGAGGAAAGGGAAGCAAAACTTGGGTCTCATCTGGAAGAAGTTAGAAAGGATGGAGAGAAAGTACAAAAGGGCAAATTTCAGGTATGATGCAAAGAAAAACTTCTTAATGATACCGTGCAAAGGATCTAAGTTTGTAAAATATTATGGTTTGCTCCTCCAAGGAGGTCTTCAAGCAAAAGCTGGGCAACATGTTAGAATATGTTGTAGAGGGATGTTCTGTTCAGGTGTGCATGAACTGAACTAGTTATTATCTCCTGAGTTCTCTTCTAGTGCTAAGATTCTAGGATTCTGTGAAATGCCATGACTTAATTAGAAATTACACAAGAGTCCTCCCCACTACCCTCATTACCATAAATAGCATATACAGTAAAACTTCAGTGAGGGGAGAAAAGGAAAATTTAATAAGATTTTAAAGAGGATCTACAACATTAATACTCATGACTTGTTGCTCAGAAAAGGTTCTGCCTCTTTTAAAGCCTAAATGAGATTCACTTCAATTCTTGTATTTTCTTGTAAATGGATAACTGGTACACAAAGGGCAGTGGCCTGGGGAAAAGTTTGTAAGGATGCTAAGCTTACTATGTGACAGTCACTGTACAAAGTGCTGGAAACTCCTCTTATAGAAATAAAGCGAGGCCTGTGCACCACCTTTTAAGTAGACAGGAAAACTAAGTGGCAGGTGAGAAAAAAGAACAGATCGATCATAGGGGACAGCTAGAGCAAAGGCAGAGAGGTGGTGGAATGGAGGGAACTGCAAGGAACAGCAGGTAGACAAAAGCGGCCAGATCACAGAGTACATAGAGGGTATAAAATATAAAAAGACTGGAAAGGTAAGAAGAGGTCAGGTTGTAAAGAGCTTTAAAAGCCAAATGGAGGACTTTATATTTGATCCCAGAGGTAACAGGGAACTACTATTTATTGAGCTGGGGAATGGGGGTGGGGTGACATGTAAAGAAAATCACTAACAGCTGAGTGGAGAATTAGATGGTGAAATGTGATGACAGCCTGAACTAGGGGAGTGGTTGTGAGGGGAGAGGAGACATGTAAAGGAAAGAGAATGGAAAAAGGAAAGGAATAGCTTTTACATAGTGCCTACTATGTGCCAGGCACATATTTTAAAAATATTGTCTCATTCAATCCTCACAACAACCCTGCAACGTAGGAGCTATTATTATCCCCATTTTACAGTTGAACAAACTGAGGCAAACAGAGGCTAAGTAACTTACCCAGGGTCAAACAGCTAGAAAGTGTCTAAGGTCACTTTTGAAATTCAGGTCTTCCTGACTCTAAGCCCAATGCTCTTTTCACCATGTTATCAGATGCCTCTATACAAGATGTATCTATACTAGACATGGATTCTAATTGCAGCTCTCACTAACTGCATAACTTAAAACAAGCAATTTCAATTCAATGAAAGTTAATTAAGCACCTATTATATGTAGGACACTGTGTTTGGCACTAGAGATATAAAGACAAAAATTGAATAGTCCACAGATAAGAGTGCTGAACTTGGAGTAAGGAAGATCTGATTTTAAACCCTGTATCAGACATAAGTTGTATATGATTTGAGGTAGGTCACTTAACCTTTCTGGGCTTCAGTTTCTTCATCTGTATAATGAGGGAATTAAACTCAATGATTTATTTCTCAGTTCTAAATTTATCATCTATGAATCTGAGCAATTTAAATTCTTGGGGGTGTGGGGAGGAGGGAGGAAGAGATGAAAGGAGAAGACACTGTATATACATTTAAGTAAATATATCTGCCAAATTCAAGATTATCTTGCCATTGAGGACCAATAATAGCTACCATTTACATAGTGCTTTAAGAGTTTCAAATCCCTTTATACATATCTGTGTTTACTATCACAACACGGTAGGCATGTGTGAAAAACTGAGATGTACAGAGATTAATTAAGTGACCTGCCCAGGTCACTGCTACTGGGTATCAGAGATCACATTTGAATTCAGATCTTGACTCCTAGTCCAGCACTCTACCAATGCACTGCAGAATAAAGTATTCCCAAAGGAAGATAGCAGCTATAGTTAAATAACCAAACCATTAGATGAGTACAAGCCTAACCTAATTTATTGATTGCTAATGGACACTAAGGCTATAACTCATATGAGCTGTGATTAAGAGAGTAAAAATAAAATCAGATGTCTTCTATGCCCTTGTGTTCTAAGACTTGGCAAAAGTTACCAATACCAAGTTTATTAAATTTAAACTACCTGAGTAAAAATGTTGCTGCCTCACTGTCTTATGAAAAACCACTAGACAGCAATGATGAAAAAGAGTCTGGTCTACAAAAATATTAAGTTATTTGCCTGTGAACTGTTAATACACAGAACTAAGATTATAGGCATGTTCTGAAAGTTTTGTGTCAGGGCCACTCTATCAACCTCTTGGCCCAGGAGAAGCTATACAGAATATGTCTCCATCTACCAAGAGCTCTTCCCTTGCCCAAAATGTCAGTAATGCTCCACAGGGAACCAGGGTCCCTACTCTCTCCATTAAGCTTCACAGATGTTCACCTCCTACTCCCATCTGGCCTTAGTTTCCACTTTTTACCGCTGTTGTTCAGTAGTTTCAGTCATCTCCAACTCTGTGACCCCATTTGGGGTTTTCTTGGAAAAGATACCGCAATGGATCGACACTTCCTTCTCCAGCTCATTTTACAGATAAGGAACTGAGGCAAACAGGATTCAGTGAATTGCCCAAGGTCACACAGTTATTCAGTGTCTGAGGCTGTATTTGAACCCATGAAGATGAACCTTCTTGATTCTGAGCCCAGTCCTCTATCCACTGTACCACCTACCTGTTAGCATATACCCACAATCGTTCCAAGGTCACTCAAGATACCCTTCCTTTCCATTCACTCATTCTCTTAGATGGAACATCTACTCCAGACATATTCAATTATTCCATATTCCTTTCTGTCTCATACCCTATTACTTATTTAGTAATTACCTCTAGGATGCCACAGATAGCTGAGCAAATCAAATACCAGGTCTTCCCTCAACTGCTGTCTGCCTCCAGAATTTCCAACCTTGGTTTGTAAATTTCATTTTTTGAAACTTGCAGCCCCTTTACTCATAGAAATATTATTATAAACGGTAATTAAGTTCCAAGCCTGTCCCCCCCAA
>NW_027187358.1:20948078-21026619 GCF_028583685.1 Petaurus breviceps papuanus
ATGAAGTTAAGTATTTATAGATTGACACAAAGTCACATGCATTTTCCACTCCCATCTTCCCCCAAAATCATACACTTCAGATCCAAATCACTGGCAATGCTTTTTTTGTGAACTGGGAGAGGTTTTTTAACAAGACTCAAATCAGGACAGGCAGATGGCAAGGGACAGAACACGGTTCTAGAGGTAGGAGGATAGGGATATGGAAGACATATATGTTGATAGCTTATTTTAAAGAAGCAACCAAAAATCAAACCAAAAATCCTGGACCCTTCTATTAATACTTTTTTCATGGCACTTTGGGTAATGATAATGCTGAAGATAAAGAGTTGACAGGGATAGGGCTGCAGAAAGGTGAATAAAGAGGTGTGACATTGGGATGTAAGAAATATGAAAAAAGGCACTAGGAATGATAATGGAAGTCTGAGTGAGATGGAAACAACAGTAGTATCTGTAGGGCTAAATGCTTTTTACAAGGCAGAAGAGATAGCAGCAGCAAGGAGGAAAAGAGAAATTACACACTTGAATCCAGCTTAGAAGACCAGTTGTGGCAATACTGGGATCAAGGTAAAATCAGGCATTTAAATTAGGCCCTACCTCTAACGGAAGATTAAGTGTGATATTCTAAGGTAAAATGTAACTGATAATGAATATCTAAGCAAGGTTCTTCAGAAAAGTAGTTTGGTCTATAGGCATTTTCTTTTAATTACTCAACTAGCCAAAATTAAGATGTAAAGAGAATTAAAATTCAGAGCTGGGAGGGCCCTTAGAAGGTTATCTATTATCAACTCCCTACCTTCTACAAATAGGCCTATACCAGAAAAAGCTTTCACAATCTCAAAGAGTTAATCAGAACAGAAAACAGTTAAAACAAAACAGAAAAAAATAATAATCTAATGTTGATATTACTTGAATCTTACTCTGAGTCCAATTAAACCAATATTTATTATCTACTATGCACAAAATTTATTCCACATTAATTTTTGAAATTCTGAAAATCAAATGACATGATTTGATTTTCATTCAATTTGAACACAAGCAATCTTCTTCTGTAAGAACCTATTCTGAAAAATCCTCATTTCCTTTTATTCAAAGAAAAAAAAATTCTAAATCTGTAAAACTTTGATAAATGTTTAATATACAAAGAAGTAAAATTTTTTTTCTAAAGCAAATACTTTAGCATTTAAAGTACTCAGTGCACTGAAATCTTTTCGAAATAAGTTTTCCTGGACCATTTTAGAGTAAGAGCAGCTGCCTACATTTGGTAACTGTCATCTGGCATAACTAAAAATAGTTCCTACAATAAGCATGCCTTAAATGCAAAAGTCATCCAATTACATTTTGTCTCAAATCAGCTGCTTATTGAAACTTTTGCTTTCATTATCTGTCAAGTCACATTTAAGTTTCACTCTAAAAATACTTTGGCATCAATCTGCCAACCCCCCAAAAGTACATGTCTCAAAAGGAAAAGGTAAAGAAATGGGAAATAACAAAACCTCTCTTGGTACTGCTTTAACCTGGTAATGCTTTAAGTAATAAAGTCCAACACCATACCTCAGGTAGAATTCATTTTGCATTGTGCATTCTTCCACCCATCTATACTTATGTGTTGCTTCATGAAAATAATTTCTCTAACTAAAAGCATTCAGGAAAATACTCATTTCAGCATTTTTCGCATATAGTACCGTGTTTCCCCGATAATAAGACCTATCCCGAAAATAAGCCCTATTGAGATTGCTACTGTAGTGAAGGTGATCCCCTGCGCTACATGCTACATTACGGTACCCTCTGTATGCACCGTCTCCCCCCCCGCCCCACCACGGTGAAATGCCTGCCGCGCTCGAGCTGCATCCAATCAGAGCTGCAGCAGTGGACGTGTCATCCTGTTCTTCCCCAGTGATTTGCTTGCTGGTACATTTTTTTGTTCACATTTACCTGTTTATTAAAATTGCTGTCAATGTTCATTAAAATAAGCCCTCCCCTGAAAATAAGCACTCTGGTGTTTTTCTGTCCAAAAAAAATAATAAGACAGTGTCTTATTATCGGGGGAAACACGGTAGTAAAGAACCAGAAACAAAACATAAGTCTACCAACTAGGAAATGGCTCAACAGTGATCCATGAATATAATGGAATGAATATTAAAAAATTTAAGAATGATAAGTGTGAAGAATCCAGAAAAGCACTGAGAACTTAATTATGAAATGAAGCAGAGTGAATTGGAACCAAGAAAATAATACGCAAAATCAACAAAACAGAAATAACAAAAATCATGGATTTTTCTTTGCATTACTTAAAGGGCTTTGTAATTTCCCAAAAGCAATCTAACCCATTCTCTTCCTGTTTAATTCTGGGCCCAACTCCTTGTCCTTGTATGTATGGACAAGCATCACAGGTGGTCCACCCAACTATACAGCATAATCTAGGCAACAGACATTATCCATCCATTTTCACCCTGAAGTATGGGTGGATAGGCCAGAAGTCTCTGAAATGATCTAGGATCTCATTCAACTGCCAAGATGCTATTTATAACAGAAACATCTGGATTCTCTGTTCATCATCAATTGGGAATCCCTCTTCAACATGAACTCCATACGGGACTCAGTCACAGTGGAAAACACTTTTACCAAACATGCATCTCTCCCTTTATAAGCCTAGACAAGAAGTCAAGTAACTTTTTAAAAAAAATCAACTCTTTCAACAAATACTTGACTTACTTATTTGTCAAGCACAGAAATCCAAAACAATCCAATAATATTTATTAAACACTTACTATTGCCAGGCACTGTGCTAAGTACTGAGGATATAATTAATAATATAAAATAAATTAATAGATAGTCCCTGCCCTGAAGGAGTTTAAAACCTAAAGGTGGAGACAACACAAAAGAAGGTAAGAAAGTTGGTTGGGAGAGACACAAGAAGGTACTCCATGTTCCTCCTGAGGGCTGTCCAAACCAAGTTAAAAGATTTTGGGAGATTTTTAATAGGATAAAAATGTAATAAGATATAGATAACATTACATTTTAAAACTAAATCAATGAAGCCTATAGGGATCCTTTTGTACAGATTAATAAGCCCCATTTCTGTCTGAGAGCCACCACTGGATTAGACCAACTGTAATAAAGAGAAGATCCACACTGAAGGTAACACATTTGTGAAGGGATCTATTCTCAAGATATCTGAAGGAGGGGAATATACAAAAGCTTAAAGGGGAAAAAAGGACACCTCAGGCCTTAAAACCAGAAAAAGGAAAGTGAGAGAACATGAATGACTATTTACTGATCTGTAAGCTTAATTTCTCATCTATATAAAATTGTGTGAGAATCATCTCCACAGCCATACTTAGTAAGATTATTTGTAAATAAAGACAGGCTTTTTGCAAGCAATATTCCATAGGAAACATCTTTACTTTCATTTAAGTGACTCTGAGACGTAGAAACTTAAAGATTCTACTGTGCTTACTGCTTTTAGTTTTTTTTTTTTTAAGCATTTGATTTGGTGGAATAAAAAATACCACTTTATCAGTTTTTTTTTTCAACAAGGTGTTTATCATCTTTCAAGATCCCTTGAAAATCCAAGAAAACACATAACCTTGACCACTGACCTATGGTATAAATCCCCAAAGGACATGGAAAAAACAGCAATAATAAAATTAATATAGCATCTTGTGGTTTACTATTATTACTGTTATCATTTGTATAGTGCTTCAGAATTTGCAATGTGCTTTACAAATATTATTATTTGATCTCCACAATTACCCTGGGGAGATAGGCACTATAATTATTCTTATTTTACAGATGAGGAAAGTGAGGCAGACAAGGGTCAAGGGATTTGCCCAGTATCACATAGCTAGTAAAGTTTGAGGATGGATTTGAACTCAGGTCTTCCTGAGCCCAGATTCAGTGTTCTATATACTGTGCCAACCAGTTGCCTGTTTACCTGATTTATCACACCTGATACATCAACCTATAAGAGAAGCATTACAGGTATACTATCACTATTTGATCCTCTGCAGAAGAAAAGTAAAAGGCTCAGTATCAGATACAGGATTTAAACCCAGAATTCTCCTGAGCAGTTTTTTCACTATACTCAGAAAGAGATAAGTTGTGGAAATAACTAATGTCACCATGAAAAGCATACACTAAGGAGAACAAAACTTTTTTCTAAAATCATCACTTACCAGAAATCAAACTCATGACAAAAGTGACTTAAAATAATTTATAAATCACAACTTTTTTTTTTATTAAGCAATCAGGGTTAAGTAACTTGCTCAAGGTTACACGGCCAGGTGTTTCTGGGTGGGTGCTAAGTGTCTGAGCCCGGGATTCGATCTCTAGGTCGTTCTGACACTGGAGCAGGTACTCTTACTCGCTGTGCTACCTGGCCACCCCAATATAAATCACAACTTTATCACATAAATGTCTAATCCCTTGATTTAATCTTGCCTTACAACTAAAACTTTGTATGTGCTCATTGGCATATGGTATTGGGACACAATTTAAAATTTATGTTACAGTACTTCATAGGCACTTTCCAAACATTCTACTTACCATTACACTAAGAAAATGATTATTAGAATGCCTAAAATCAATTTCTTGCCTTCAATTTTTAGAACACACTATTGTTTCAATTTACATTTATAAATGAACATCTAATTCAGTTGCAAAACCATTAGCTATAGCTACAATATAGCAAAAAAAGGCAAAATTTATCTTTTCTTCATTTAGAGTGCTCATATTTTTCCAAAAGAAAGAATATAAGATTTCCATCAACTTTTACCTTTATTAAAATTTAATGTATTGTTATTTCTCACCAAAAATGTCAGCTTACTTTTCTGGATTTCCTTTTATTTCTCCCATCCCATTATTTTCCAGCTTCATTTTATAAAAAGGTATCAATACATAGAATATAAACTTTTTAATTTCTCTATTCAAATATAAACTATTTTTAAAAAAAGAGAAAACAGACGATTAAGACTAGGGGTACAGTCACAAATTTGAGAGCAAGATCTGTTTGTTTTTCTCTTTCTATCCCTAAGGCTTAGTGCAACACTTTGCACAGAGTAATTAATAAAAGCTTCTTCATTCATTCACTTTTCTAAACCTATCATGTAGCTTAGCTACTTTAATGATACTGAGTCTAGTTCCTCAGCCCCAGATAAAAGTTTCGACAATTTTCACTTACAAAAGTAGCTCTTGGAGAAGCTAGGTGGCGCAGTGAATAGAGCACGGGCCCTGGAGTCAGGAGGACCTGAGTTCAAATGCCACCTCACACACTTAACACTTACTAGCTGTGTGACCTTGGGCAAGTCACCTAACACCCCAAATGCCCTGCCTTCCCCCCCAAAAAAGAAAAAATGTAGCTCTCATTTAAACAAATATGAAAACTTTTTATTCAACAAAACAATTTTCCACTTTGCTCTGCAAAACTCATGACATTCTATTTAACAACTACTATAGAAGCTCTGTGAACTAGTTGAGAACCTCTCATAATACTGATCAAAAACAAGGAAATAAAGCACTCAAATTAGACTGTGCACTAATTAAACAGAGGCTGTACTAACACTAGGGAATGGAAGATGTGTGTGGTTTTTAAACTTCCAAGCATGTAACTGTAGTAGATAGAGTGCTATGCTAAGATCTGAATTCAAATTCTGCCTCAAATACTTAATAACTGTGTTATCTGAAATAAATCAAAAACCTTGGCATCTTGGACAACTCCCTAGGTTCCTATGACTTATCTATAAGTCATGCATAGAACAGAGAGTTCCCTACCCAAAAAAAGGTGATTTTTAAAATTAGAATTCATTCTCTCTTTCTGTCTTTCCCTGTCTCTCTCTTTCTCTGTGTACCATAAGAATTAGGCAGGTTAATACTGTTCATCTATAAAGTTCTTCCAGATTAAATGTATACATGTTAATATGTACAAGGTCATAGTAATATATCATGGGAAGACAAAAGCAGTGTTTTAGTACCAACTAATAAATCACATAAAGATTATTAAGTGCAATTTTGACTAAAAATACAAAAACAAAAACATGAAAACCACATATCTGAGTTGTCTTTTTTAAGGTATACTCACTCTCACTACATCAACCTTACTGTATGTCTCAGATATCATCGAAAACATTTTTTTCACACTATATTTCAAGGCAATGCAGCAAACTTTGACCTCAGCTCAGTGTTCTATAACAGAGAGGGAGAGGGGCAATGTATCCCCAAGCAACAGCCCAATTAAATTTATGGTTAAAGTACAAGTATGTACTGAACTATTGTTTCTCATTCAACAACTCTTTCCCCTCTATCCAAATTCTGGTGGGGGTAGCTCAAGGGGCAAGGAAATGAAAGAAGAGCCCAGGGAGACCCAGAAGACAGTCTGAATTCTATACTCCGACTAAATGTTCTTTCCAAGGCCTAGAGTGTAACTAATCCTTAAGGATGGATAAAAATTTCACTCCTGGGCCAGGAAGCAGCTTTTCCCCCACCCCCCCTTGAGATTTTATTATGACCTTGGGACACAGCTGAACAGCAGAAGTTGTCAAACCTGCCTCTTCCACACCGGTGTCACATACCTTTCAATGCAGATCAAAAAACACAAAAAAGAGATGTACAGTCAGTTGGTATAAACAAAAAATATTTTAACATGTGATTTCTAAAAATCTTGCTATTTAAACTCAAACAGAAACAGAGTAAAATGAAAAGACTGCCTCACTGTCTCTGAAAATAAGAAGTCACATACCCAAGTAGTATGGTGGTAAGAGAATTGCAGAATTAAAGATCTGGGTTCCAAATCAATTTTATGTCTTTCCACACAAGCTGTTATACCTCTCAGAAATTTAGTTTCCATGGGGCAGCCAGGTGGCGCAGCGAATAAGAGCACCGGCCCCGGAATCGGGAGACCCCGGAGATCTGGCATCAGTTCTGGCCTCAGATACTTAAGCACCCACACAAAATAAATGGCCGTGTAACCTTGAGCAAGTTACTTAACCCCAATTGCTTTAAAAAAAAAAAGAGAGAAGAAATTTCGTTTCCTCATCTACAAAATGAGGGAACTAAATCAATTAAGAAAGGACTAAACAAACTGTGGCACAAGAATGTAATGGAATACTATGAGAGTGGAAGAAATAAGGAATATGAAGCAGAGGAACATAAGACATAAGAACTGATGCAAAGCAAAGTAAGCAGAACCAGGAACACAAGGAAAGCAATGAAAATGAAAAAAAAAAAAAAACCCAAAACAGAATACTGTTAAATCACAAAGACCAATCCTGACCCAAAGAAGAGATAAGAAAACACATCTCCCTCCCTTCTTTGCAAGAGAGGGACAGGATACCCTATGGGTATGAAAAATATCTATTAGTTGATCAATTAGTTTTGCTGAACTGCCCCCCCTTTTAAATTCTTTGCTACAAGGAATTGGGGGGAGGGGAGAAAAGGGAAGGAATAATGTTCAAATTTGTAAATGGTGATGCAAAAATGATGCATTTTTTTTTTTAAGCAATTGGGGTTAAGTAACTTGCTCAAGGTTACATGGCCAGTTATTTCTGGGTGTGGTGCTGAGTATCTGAGCCCGGATTTGATCCAGGTCATCCCAACACTGGAGCCTGCTCTTACTTGCTGAGCCACCTGGCCGCCCCTAAGCAATTGGGGTTAAGTAACTTGCTCAAGGTTACACGGCCAGGTGTTTCTGGGTGGGTGCTAAGTGTCTGAGCCCGGGATTCGATCTCCAGGTCTTCTCAACACTGGAGCCGGTGCTCTTACTCGCTGTGCTACCTGGCCGCCCCTGCAATTTTTTTTTTACAATGGAGTTGGACTGAATCTTACAGCATTCAAGTTCTATGATTCTAAAGCCAACTAAGCTAATTGCTTCTAGTCAATAATTTGAAGAGAAAAACAAAAATCTCCAAATTCTTCTTTCTCAACAAAATAGAACTGTTGAAAAAAAAGACTATTCAAAAATACACTGTTCAATAGTAATTATCACACCCCTCTTCTCCCTAATACATTTCCCTAATCTTTCCCATGCTATCCAAGTCATATAAAAGCAACTCAATATTACATAAGATGTGATTCTAGTCAGCTAATTACTCCACTTGAAATAAGCATTTATTAAGCACTTACTATGTGCAAGACACTGACAAAATAAATACTTCCCATTCAGTTAGAATTTCAACAATATGCATATAAACTTTATGTTCCTCTATTAGTTAAGGACTCTAAAAATTAAGCTTGAGAACTTAAGGCAAGAGTTCTCATTCAAATACTCTATTTGTATTTTCTCCAAATAAGTTTCTTCTATATCACCATGTTCTCCCAAAGTACTCATGTATTCCCTCCCCATAGGGGAAAAATAATGATGCAACCAGCAGGACACCGTCCACAGTCCACCCTACTTGAGTGAGCTTCACTGCTCGCTGTATCCATGTGTGGGCGCGAACGCGAACACACCCACACCCACACCCACCCTCTAAGCTTCAATTCTCCCATCTGGGACCCCTGCTCTAAGAAGTGGGCTTTAGGTGGAATAACCCACTGAAAATACACCTGTGTCAAAGTATGTATTTTAGAAGGGCTTCCCCCTCCTCAAACTCCACTCACTAGTTACCAAAAAGCTGTTTTGCCCAAAAGCTGTTTTCTCAATCTTCATTCTCATTAACTGTATTTTAATCTTTTGAAACAGATGTTCATTCCTCCTTCTTGAAATTCTTCTTCCTTGGTAAATGTTGAACTCCTACTCTTCCCTCACCAATGTAACCCCCACCCTTAATGGTTCTACTTCTTCCTGTTGCCTCTCAGTCTTGGGTGTTCCCCAAGATTCAGTGCTCAGATTTTAAAATTCCATCAATTATCTATGTGAAACTCCCAGATTTTTATCACCACCACCAACAGCAGTAAGACCAGCACTTGTACTAGGCACCACTACCACAACAAGCTAGTATTTAGATATCACTTTAAAGATTTGCAAAGCAGGTGCTATTATTACCCCCACTTTACAGATAACAGAACAGAGAAAGATAAGAGGATGAATAACTTGCCCAGGGTTACACAGATATAGTTAAGAGTCAGAGGCAGAATTTGAGCCCAGATCTTCCTAGCTCCAAAGTCCTACATTTTATCTACCTAGCAGCCAGTCACTAAACCTATCCTCCCTTTCTGCATCTTTGAGTACCATATTTCCACTTCCCTGGTGGATAATTTTCACTCAGACAACACACTGCATCTTAACCTCAACAAACTAAAATTAAATTCATCATCATCCCTCTAAAACCAGTTTCAGAAACTAGCTTTCCTATCAGTTAATAAACATTTATGAAATGCCTACTATGTGCCAGGTACTATGCTAAACTCTGGAGAAATAAAGAACAAAAGACAGTCCTTGCTCTCAAGGAGTTTGCAATCTAATGGGCAAGACAACCTGCAAACAAATATGTACCAGACGTACAAATATGTCATATGCAAGATAAACAGGAAATAATCAAGAGGGAAGGCAATAGCATTAAGAGGGAAGTGGCAAAGACTACCTGTAGAAAATGAGATTTTTAGGTGGGACTTAAAGTCAGCAGGTAGAGATAAGAAGTGAGAGCATTCCTGGAATGAGGAGCTAAGAAATGAAATGTTTTGTTCAAGGAACAGCCAAGAGGCCACTGTCACTGCGCTGAAGAGTAAGTGGTGGAGAGTAAGAAGACTGGAAAGGTAGGAGGGGGTTAGGCTTAGAGCGCTGAATGCCAAGCACAACATTTGTATTTGATCTTGGAGGCAATAGGGAGCCATTGGAGTTTACTGGATTGGGTGGAAGGGTGGGAGTGACATAATCAGATTTTCACTTTAGGAAAATCATTTTGGCGGTTAAATAGGGAATGTACTAGAGTGGAGAGAGACTGGCAGGCCTACCAACAGGCTATTTTGCCCAAATGGGCTATTGTTCAGGCATAAGGTGAAGAGTGCTGGCATGCTAAAGTGGAGGTACTTTTGTTTGTAGAATACAGTCCCTCAGGGCCTTTTAAAAACTTTTGTCATTTCTGATTCTTTTCTCCTTCCAAGGGCCTCACACTCATCTGTTCCTTCCTTCACTTTACTTTTCTCATGTCCACCTGCCCAAGAGACTTACAGTCCACTGCTCTTTGCACTATATAATTCCAATCTTATTTCCCAATATTATCCCACAAAATTAGCCTAGTAAAGTCAGGTAATTCCTCCTTTCTCCCTTGCCACAAGTCCTGAATACTTTCCTTTATTTTCCTGCCTGATTCCTTCCCTATCTCTGAAAGCCCAGCTAGAGTCCCAACTTCTTAGAATTTCTATAGCACTTTAGTGACTAAAGCACTCATTGGGCATTTCTCAAATACTATCTTGCACTGTCACTTATCTTCATGTGCCTGTCGTTTTTTTCCCATTAAATCTTCCCTATGAGAACTAGAATCACTTCTTATACTTTGTTTTGGTATCCTTAAGCACTTCTTGCATTTCATAGCATCTTAATAAACAATCACCTACAGACTGAAATAATAGCTAGGTAGGTTTCATTTGTCATAGACATTTCAGCTAAAGGATCATAGCTTTGGAAATCAATGTAATCCAACCCAGAAATAAGATCTGAGTCACTCAAAAAGGAATGAAAATCCAGACCAAGATTATAAGAACAATATAAATAAAATATATAATCTCAAGGCCTTACTTTGAAACTTTGGCAATAATGACCCATTTCCCTCAAAATTAAAAGTGTAATAGGCCCATGGGGGAGAAGGAACTCAATTATTTTATTTGAAATAGCTCTTCTATATTTCAAGCTCTAAATTCTGTCATTAGATGTACTTTAACTACAATATTGACCAAGGTAGGAAAGAAAAAAAATTAAGGCAATACATTTTTTAACTCTTCCCGCATGGTAAGTGCTTCCTATGAGTGTGCCAACCCCTCTAAAACAACAAAAGTACTTTTTATTTGAATTGAGGAGTCTCAAGTCTTGAGATATATTTAGAACAGATGGTTTTATTCTCACCAGAAAGCATTCATTTATCTTACAAAGCAGAGAACGAAATATACACACTCCAAGGCAGGTACCTTTACCCACAAATCAATCCAAAACAAAAGCCAAGGGTCTGATTTGGCACAAATAACAAAGAATTCAAAAACAATTTAAAATACACCAAGAGGTTTCTTTGGATTCTTGGCCTTATCAACGTCTCAGATTCAGAAAAAAAAAAAGGGGGGGAGGTTATTAACAGAGGCAACCTAAAAATTTACAATTTTATTAAATACTTGAAAATGGTGCTACAAATTAATATTACAGTATCACATACCTTAATAACTAGAGCTGGCTCTAAATTTTTACCTATTTGAAGGGAACAGGTTATATTTATTATAGTCACTACCATCATTCCTCAGAGTGTGTGACTTAGTGGAAGGCTGTACTAGAGGCAGGAAGACCTGGTTCCAAGTTCTGCATTTGATACATACTAACCTATTTGACCATGAGTGAGGTGAATCAAAAACTCAGTGTCCCCAAGTGACTCTCTAAGATTAGAAATTATAAGTGCGGATAGAGTTTTTCACAAAGGTATTACTCCTAACCTGCTATCCACACCAAAAATTCATCAAAATGAGAGTCTGTTAACATTTCTCACTGGTATGGGATTCCTCATTAAGATTCCTAAAATTCACTTTCATATCTTAGTGTGAATTCACATTCACCATTTCCCCCCCATATTTTCTTTCTTTTACCAAATTAAGCCAGGAAGAAATTTTATAGTGAATGTTATGGTTATTAGTTCTCCATAATTTACTATTGTACCCACAATCACTTAAACCCTACTTACTGTGCCAGTATTTAAGGTATTTTATTCTTGGGAACAACTTAATAATACTTGTAAAACCTTAAACGATTCCTTAACATATATTTATATATTCAGATAATTTCTAATTCAGCATAACTCAAAAATCAGACAACTGAAATTCTGAGAGGGCATTCTACAAGGCCTTTTTAAAATAATTTTATAAATTTTTAAGAGCAAGGCTTCAGGCCTATCATTTTCAGCTTTCTCCTTTAAACAGTATTTAACTAAGCAAACTTAAAATAAAATCTTAAGAGCATACTTACAGTTATAAAATATATAAAAGCTTACAGGAGCTAAATTCTTACACAATTATCTACTGAAAACTTAAAGGGGTCTGAGCTTAAGAGGGGAGGAAAAGGGATAGAGATCACTGATTGGTTATTACAAGGACAAAGGTTAATGAATCATGTCTAGACATTTATTTAAAATAGCACTTGCCAATCACATTTTTAAGGTTTTGAAACACAATTATAATCTGATTAGAAGGGATTTAGCAACAACACTGCTAACATCTAAAATATCAAAGGAAAAAGAGATCAAAAGAATTTCAGTGATGCATATTTAATTCAAAAATGTAAATGTTTACCAAAATTCAAACACAAATTACCAGTTGAGTGAACAAATCAGCCTTGAACTACACTGATCAAACAGTACAAGGTTAAAGCAATAATCTAAACCAAATGCCAATGAAATGTTTAGAACAAGCCATTTTACAGTGAATAGCAAAAGGTATGAACATACACTGCCTGATTTAGTAATAAATTTCAAGCCTTTTCAGTTTCATTTTCAATCGAAAAACCTAACCTGCAAGCTGCAATCAGCAAACAACATGGCTGGTCCCATACAAAAGCATAAGAAAAGGAAATTTTCAAGCAGATTTACCCTTGTCCTTCCAATTTTTCTGCTGACCGTCCATGGCTCCCCAAAAGATCTAGCCGACAGCTGGGATTATCAATTATGCATACCAAGAGAAAAGCTGCAAAAAGAAAAATCTACTGCCTGGGATATGAAACATCAGTTTCCTCCACAGAGGTCTGCAGTCTTATGTGCTGCACAACTACTGCAGGACTTGTGTCACCTGACGTCTTCTGGGTGTGGAGCAGACTGACGCAGTGCAATCTGTAACTAGGCTACTAATACCTCAACACTAATTCCTGCATTCAATCTGCTTATTGTTCTAACTATTGGCTTGTAGCTCAGACCAAAAAGAACCCATTTGTCCAGTGAGGGCAGACTATCAATCTACATAAAAGAAATCTAATTTTCCTTATGGCAAAAACGCTATTGACACATATCTGTTACGTCTGGGTAATGCTTTTTTGCCAGACATTATGATACGGGCATTCAGGCTCAGTTTAAACTATAAACTGATTATCACAAGGATTGTACCTTATACAATTAAAATGAGCTGATCTAAAGAAGAGTCAGAGCTTACATTCATTTCGAATTTGTTAAGTGAAAAGTTCTTCTTGCTCTAAATTTATTAGTTAAATATTTAGCATCTAGTGTATACTTAAGTGTATCTGAGAAGCTACTCACAGAATCAAGAAATTCTGAAGAATAATTTAATAGAGAAATGCTGTTTTATTTAGACACATTCTAGAACCAGAATTTCTTCAATAACTTTTAATATCAGCTCATTTTGTCCTTTATCCAAAATATAAAACTGGATAGCACTTAAAGGAGAATATTCTTTGATTCATTCATTGACACATTCTTTACAAAGGAAAGGAAAATTCACATGCTAAAAATCCTTTTAGTAACCTTTAGAAACTTCTATGTGAAAACAAAGACAAAAACCCTTTTAAACTATGTCAAAATTTCTAAAATTTGGTAATTCAATTTAATTAAATCAAGAGAATGCTTTTACGCTAGTGAAGAATATATACTATTATAAAAGCTTCTGTCATATATGGCTAATTACTTTTAAATAAGCACACTGGCCAAACATATAACATTAAAATTTAGCCTTCACAAGTCATAAAGTAGTTAAAAGAAATATATGAAACGACAGTGCTGCACGAAATATGATCTATGATTGAAAGTCCATTTTTGTTGAGATACCATACTCAGTAATCTTATAATGAAATTGGAATGTTTCTGGAACTTCCTAGAATTATGTGGGCTGGAAAATCCTTAAATATCAGATGTGACAAATAGTCAATGACTCATTTCTTGCTTCGCCACCTACCAAATATGAATGATGCAAAACAATTTTGAGAGATTATGTTTCACCTCCAGTAAAAAGTAACACATAAAGTTATATTTCATATATTGTAGCCTGGGGCTTCTTTAACTTGAGAACTATGAGACCATACTGTACCTAAGAGCCCTCAAATTTAAGTTTTGGAAATGGCATTGCTTGGGGCGGCTAGGTGAGTAGAGCGTTGGCCCCAGAGTCAGGAGGACCCAAGTTTGGTTCCGGCCTCAGACACTTAACATCCACACACAAATACTAGCTGTGTAACCTTGGGCAAGTTACTTAACCCCAATTGCTCTCCAAAAGGCAAAAAAAAAAAAAGGCATTGCTCTTTAAAAAGCTTTTTTAAATATCAGGATCCAAACTGAACCTTTGATATTCCATATCAATTTATAAAATTTTATATATTAGAGCAAGCCTGTACATCCAAAAATCCTGTTACTTTTTAATGGTAACCAAACTACTTTTTTCTAACTATATTTTCCTGGCTCCGCTTACTTCACTCTAAATCAATTTACAGGTATTTTAGGAGCTAAACTTATTTACTTCATTAGCACAAGGAACTCCTAGATGAGGAAAACTCCCTCTACCAATTCAAACTGGCTCCTTCCCTGCAATGTTCAGTCTTGGAGAACTGCCTACACTCCAGAGAGGATACTGGACTTCCCCTCTACCCGCAGGAATGCCTCTTTTAAAAAGGTGTTCAAAGGTCTCCACATACTCCACCCCCAACATCTCTTTGAAAAAGGATTTTAAAAAGCAGTCCTTCTGTCATAGTATAGTGGAAAGAACTTTGAACTTGGGAGTTAGAAGACTTGGATTTCAATAATGCCTTTGACAACACCTGATGGCTATGTGACCACAGACCAGATAGCTAACCTTGTAGGGACTTCGTTTCTTTATCTGGGAATAGGCTATGTTCCTCATCTAGGGACAGGCTACTTACCACCTCACAGGGTTGTTCTGTGAAAAAACAGTACCCAAACCTTAAAAGTGCTATAGAAATAAGAATTATTAACATTGCCTAACTCATTCTTTCCCTATCAGTCATATAATGGCTTAGAAAAATGCAAACTAGTATTATATTTGTCACATTGTAGTTTTATCGTCAAATATTTACTGACTACATTTTTAATCTGGTTCAGACTGCACACAGAAGTTTTGTTGGCCACTGGCTGACAATCAGTTTGATATCTCTGGCATAAACAACCTAACCTTCAACATATCCTGCTATAAGACATACATTAACAATTTTATTTAGAGAGCAAAATGAGGTGAAAAAATCCTAATTAGGGTTCTAACTATTAGAACCCTAATTCTATATTTCAAGTGAGCTGGAATATTAAAATTAAACCACAAGCAAATCATGTTGAGACATTTCAGCTGCAAGGACACATATTCCCTGATGCTGATAGCATGCACAAAAACACTGTTCCTTTGGAACTAGCAACTTTCTCTAATTTTCTTTTACACTGTGTTTTTAGGACTGGATTAATAAAGTTAGATAGGGTGGGTTATCTGAAACTGCTTCTCTCTAAAGAACTCTGGGAAAACACTGACAAGTTCTCCGAGAGGACATTTGGGATACCTGGAAAAGAATACCTGGGATACTTCCTAGCTGTGTGATCAATGCTAAATTTCATAAGCCCTCCGAGTCTCAATTTCTTCATCAGTAAAATGAAGATAATAAAAGTTGTATTACTTATCTCCAGAGGTTGTCATGAGAATCAAATGGAATGATACACATAAGCGGTTTTTTCAATTTCTATTTTGCAAATGTTAAAATGTACATTAATATCTGAATCTTTAATTTTTCAATTTTCCTTATCAGTGACCAAAGATTTCCATCCTTACAAACTCCTTGGCTCAAAGTCAACAATTATTTAGAATTCAACTTACCTTACATTTGTTAGGTTTTATATTTTATATTTATATTTTATCCTAAGGAGATTTTTAAAGGACATGTGAGATCTAGGAGTGAGCAACATTTTTCAAGTGAGTTCTAAGGGTGGGTAATTTCCATAGCTGTCTGATTTCAAATTCAAGAGATTACTAAACTAGAGAAAAAAAATTAATGAACTACAAAATTTAAAATATCATTGTTAGAACCCTGCAAAATACATAAAGCTCATTCATTATTTAGAAAACTATTCACATAGCTTTGAGTCTCCTAGCTAAGCTATTTCAGGAGTCTACAAGCCTAAAACTATTTTCATAATAATGCTAAAATGTTTTAATTTCTTATATGGTAAATATCAATAGCTATAACCTACTGATACAAAGTCTACTTGGATTGGCGGGGGGGGGGGGGGGGGGGGGAGATTATAAATTTTTAAAATAAAAATAAAAAAACAAAAAAAATAAAAAGAAAAGAAAAATGGGGGGGGGGGGGGGGGGGGGGGGTATTTGAAGGGGTCCTTCAATAATTTCAATAATAAATCTAAAAGCATCCTGAGATACCTATAAGGAATTTAAAAACTGGTCCCTACGATGAAGACATCATAAATGTGAATCCAGAAAGAAAACACATACTGCTTCACAGAAATTTTAAAAATGAACTTCCAGTTCGTTTTTAAGGAACTAAACAGATATGCTCATTTGTTATGTTCTTAATATTAAAAGCTTTTTAAAAACGAAACCCATGTGCAGTCATATAACACCCCCTATGGGCAGAATTAGAAAACTTCAGCTTTGACTAATGAATGGAGAGAAAGCAGTATTAAAGTGGAATGTACTGGATATGGTATTTAGAGATGCAAGTCTAAATCCTACTGCTGCTTACTCCCAGTGATCAATCGGGTTTCCTTATTTGTACAATTGGAGTGAAAGAAGGTGGGCCATTAGATGACCACTTGCAGTTCTAAATGTATGGTTTCATGTAATACATTTTAAAGCAGTATTTCAACCAGGGGATTCTAGCTCAAGTTAATAGCAAAAAATAAAATCTGACCAAGCTGTAACATATGAATAACTTCACATAAAACCATGCAAAGAATCAATATTAACAGCTACAAGTTACCAAATTACAGAGGTAATACTCAAGAGGATAACAATTTAATATTAGCTCTGTGTCATATAATCTAAAACAAACCTCTAAGTATATTTAAATTACATGTTCTCATGAAAAGCATTATTTACTTCATATTTTTAAAGTACATAGGTTGAGGGAGTTCACAAGAATATATAATAACATAATAAAATGACCCAATTACTCAGTCTGAAATAAAAGTTGTTCATATTTTAAAAATAAGACATTTCAGAAATATTATTTGTTGGTATTTACTAAATACAGCAAAGTATAAGATAGGATGATATAGAGAAAATAGCAACTAGATTTGAATCAAAAGACCTCAATTCTAATCCTAGCTGTTCTACTTAAATACCTAAGAGGCAAGTCATTTAAGTTTATCTGTATTCAACTGTAAAATGAGAGGAACTGAACTAGACAGATGACCTTGAAGGTTCCAGTTCCAAATCACAGAAGTCAAATATTCCTTTTTAGAAAAATATTAGCCCTTGTTGGGCAAGTTTTTTAATTTAGTCAGTCTGATTGCATTTCACTAGAAGTTTTCTACCTTAGACACTAGATGGCACCAAAACCTATCTTCAAGCTGTGAGGCTACTTAAAAATCTTTCCAGAAGTTTATTTTGGTATTTCTACTGGCTCTATGGAACAAGAACATGTTACAGAAAGGATATGGAGAGGAAAGATTAAAAAAAAAAAATACATATATAGGGGGAGAAGGTGCTTCTGCTAGTTGATACAGTAGGGAAAGTCACATAAATGTCAAGCTTTCCACCATATTTCATTTCAACAAATTGTTTAACTCATGCAATTCCTATTGTACTACCTACTAGGAGAAAAGATGCCATTTTGCTACCACATGGTCATTGTTCTCAGGGACCTCTGGGAGTAGGGAAGTGGAAAAGGAGAGTAAGAGGACATATACACATATAACATATGTATATATTGCAGGTAAGTATAAATAACTAATACCAAGCAACACGTAAAATATTATTGTATGTGCGCAGGCCTAAAATTTAGGTACTCATCATCAGTCTGGACAATTACAATGGCCTCCTAATTCCTCTCCTTGTTCAAATTTCTCCCCTTTCCAATCCATTCTCCACCCAGCTTCCAAAATAATACTTCTAACATACAAGCCTGATTGTCACTCACTCCTGTGGCTCCCTCTTGTCTCTAGGATCAAATGTTTGGCATTTAAAGCCTATCACGTGATATATATGTATACATACAGGAGGGTATATGTGAGTATGTATGTGTGTGTATATGTATACAAAAACAGAGGGCACAGGATCAGTTGAACAGGAAGGGATGATATCTAAAAAATAAAATTAAGAGGTGAGAAAGGAATATAATGGGAGAAGGAGAAAGGAGGAGATAGAATAGGGTAAATTATCCCATGTAAAAGAAGCAAGAGAAAACTGTTACAATGGAGGGGGAAAGAGCAGAAAGGTAAAATGGAATGGGACAACCTTACTCTCACTGAATTTGGCTTAAGGAGGGAATAACATACACACTCAATTGGGTATCTTACTCTACAGGGAAGGGGACAAGAGGGGGGATGATAAAAGGGAAGGCAGATTGAGAGAGAGGGTAGTTAGAAGCAAACACTTCTGAAAACAGACAGGGTCAAAGTAGAAAATAGAGTAAGTGGGGGGCGGGATAGGATGGAGGAAAATATTGTTAGTCTTTCACAATATAACTACCATGGAAACGTTTTGTGTAACCACACAAGTACCACCTATAGTGAATTGTTTGTCTTCCTGGTGGGTGTGGGTGAGGAATGAAGGGAAAGAATCTGGAAATCAAAGTTTTAAAAACAAATGTTTAAAATATTGTTTATTACATGCAACTGGGAAATAAGATATACAGACACTGGGGTATAGAAATCCATCCTGCCCTATAAGAAAGTTAAAGGGGGACGTGGGGGAGGATATATGAGAGAGCAGATTGGGGGAAGAGTTATTCAGTAGGCTCTCTATCTTGGAGGAGTGGAGGGTGGGGGAAAGCGGGGGAAAATTTGTAACTCATTATCTTGTGGAAATAAATGCTGAAAACTAAAAATAAATAAAAGATTAATTTAAAAAACAATAAAGCCTATCACCATGACCTGGCCCTAAACTCTCTACAAAAACCACTTAAACAATATCTTCAGTAGTTAGTTGAATTACCTATTTTAAGATATTTCTACCCAACTTCTTATTAAAGAAGCAGTTCTCTTCATTTTAATTTTTGATGGGTTTTAAATTTCTTTAATCTCATACTGATAGTTGATATTTTCAAAGACCAGCTAACAATTTGAAAAGGCACGATATAATTTTACATATGCAACTACAAGTTCCTAATCTGTTCTTAAAATGTCTAAAAATGTAAATGGTATGGTTCAGATTTTGGTTTTGGTTTGTTTTTAAGAGCATTAGAGAAAGGTAGGTGGTCCTGGGTAGATAGTAGAGGGAGGTAACTTAGGACAGGAATTGTCCTCCTCCTCCCCCAAAATAAATAAGAAAAGGACAAGTAACAAATACTGCAATGAAATGAAATGAAATGAAAAAGAAAAAAAAGAAAACTGACTGACCACAAGGAAAAAGACAACTCAGCATAAGAAATGAAAAATGGCTTCTTGGACCTTTACTTTGGTAGCATCCAGGGGGAACCTTCCCCTCAAACCCTTCATAACCAAATCAACCAAGGGTCATACAGGGATTTAAGTAAGGTACAAAAAGGAGTGGGGCCCCCCCAAAAAGTGGATATGGAAAAGATGAAGAATAGGTTCAACTCTAGTGGCCCGCAAACAATATACCAAATAGAAAAACCCCATTCCCTGAGAATTACAGATATCCAACTCTGGTGGGTGTGAGAGAATAGAGAAAAAGGCAGCAACGGCTGGGAGAGTAGCACAACAACAATGTGTTCAGAGAAGGTAAATGACTGGCAATAAGAAGTATGATTATAGCAAGGATACCATAGAAAAAAGTAGTACTGACTGATAAATACAAAAGTTGACTAAGGATAAAAGAACAGAAAAGAAAAAAGCCATAGCAATGAATCATTACTCTGAAGTAAAGGAAGCATTCTCTTCTGAGAAAGGCTAAAGTACTAAAACAAATTCTGCAACACCCCCTGAAATGACAATGAAACAAATCCAAGAACAGCCTGAATGTTTTATAAGAGTAAAGAACTAAGAGAAAATGTCAAAGAAATGAGTACAGAAATTAGAACTCTTGAGGAAAAGGTCAATTTAAAAGTTACAGAAATTTAGAACCAAAGACAAAAGAGACTTCAAAATTAGATTCTCTGAAAAAGAACAGAATTTAAATATAAAATGGTAGAAGCAGAAGTAAAATTAATTGAATAAAATTAAAATATGATTGGAAAAACTCATGAAAGTTCTACAAAACAACTTTAAGATAGGATATGAAGAGATAATCTAAGGATTACAGATTTTACAGAAAACATGAATGCTATGTTTGAAGAAACCATACAGTAACATTACCCAAAATATTGGTAACAAAGTAAAGATTGAGAGATTCCCCACCAACAGAAAGATACTCCAAGTTGAATTGACAAGAAACTCTGTGGTTAAACTTCAAAGTTACAACAAATTTTGCAAGCAACCATAAAGAGCACTTTCATTTCCCCAAAGAAAACATATCAGCCTCGCACAGGACTGCTCCTTGTTTGTTAAAAAAAAAAAAAAAAAACATGTAACTATAGATCTAGAACTACAAGGACCTCAATGGGTATCTAGTCCAGTCTCCATTTTACAGATGGCCCAAGGAAGTTAACTTATTCAGTGTTACACAGGTGTTAAGTGTGAGAGGTAGGATTTTAAACCAGTTGCTCTGACTCTAGATAGTGCCCAAAGGAAAAACTGGAATATTATTCCCAGAAAAAATCAGTATAGGTCCTTAGATCCCACCCCTCCCCCCAAAAAAACCCAGCAACAAAAAACACCAGACTAATCAAAGAAAATAATAGGGCATTCAGTAAAAGGAGAGAATGAGTCATTCCTTAAAAAGAACCCAAAGGTGAACTGTGTATTCAAAAAAGCAAACTGACTAAACACAAGTTAAACATATTCAAATAGTAATGAAAGACTGAGAAATGAAATATTTGTTTTTCATGTAGGTGAGAAAAAGGTAAGAGTGTAGGAAGGGAAATCTTGTTTTAATTTCCTTTATTAAAAAAAAATCACAGCCAGTGAGAAGGGAAGTGTCAACAGGCTAAAGAATCAAAGGAGCTCACTAATAAAAGAAATACAAAGCAAAATGACTGAGGTTTCAACTTACACCTAACAAACTGGCAAGAAAAGGGTACTCCCTGAAACACTTTTAAAATGGAGAGAAGGTAGTTCACAAAGGAACACAGATAAGCAGTGCTGGTAATGTTATCTTTAACACTTAAAAAGTACTTGCAGTTATCTTTATCTATTATTTGTATTATAGAAGTTCATTTTTGCCCATTTATGAAGTCCCTAACTTTAAAAAGTAGGAGAATCTGAATGCTCTGGTAGTTCTTATTTTACAAAGACAAGAGGGAACAAGACAATCTAGGTGGCAAGAAGGCATCCAAAGTAGATATTTTGGGAGTACAATTTCTTACTAACCTCAACTAGGTGAAAAGAAATGGTTAGGACATTAAGGGAGTACAGCTCAGAAGGTTGAAGAGGACATAGGTTCAAAAGGAGAATTCCATGACATCAAATAAAAGGAACAATTAATAAGGGAAAAGAACAGGCCAGAGCCCATCAGATTCAAGCAACAGAGCACTCTCAATGGCACCATGCTGCCTCCTTTGAGAATTTACATTCTGGGAAGAAATTCTAGAGTAACCTAGAAAGGGAAACAAGCAAGAAACAGGTTGGAATGAAAGCAACAATTCTTGGAAAGGAATCTTATAAATTGTCAGTGAAATGAAGCAAAAGGCTCATGCAGGAAGAGGAAAGACAAAGATGATTTAAGTACCACACTTTTATCAGAACTGGGAAGAAACAGGAGAGGAAATTTGAGATTAGGATTGGACAAGGTACTTGAGGGAGAGTAATTAATTGAGAAAACTAAGATTAGTATAAAGAAAACAACATACACAGACTAAATGCTGACTTAAAAAAGGGGCAAGAAAGAAATATAATAAATTTAATTGGTTGTAATCCCAAATGTAAATGGATTAAACGCCTTAAGAGAATAGTTTTTTTAAACCAACAATTTTCTGCAAACAAGAAAAACATTTAAAACATACATGCACAGAGGGATATTGACCAGAACTATGTTTATCAGAAGTTCCCTGTGCTGATGAAGTCAATCTCACTCTATCATTTCAAGTCAACACCTTTCCCTGATCTTATAGTCAAGAGTGAAAATGACGGAATGGACAAAAATTGTTTCTGGTTATTACCAAAAAATCATTACAATCATGGATAAAGCAATCATAAAAACTGACATCAAAAGGGAAATTAAATATTCTCAAAGGCACCAGAGACTATAAAAAATTAAATAAACGTAATAAATAGCATAATAGGTCATTTATTTTTTAAAAGCTATTGACAGTAACAAAACAGTAGACTAACATTCCTCTTTCAAAGTCAAATAAATCAATCACAAAGATAAAAAAAAAAGACGAACAGAATATTGCAAAATTTGATGTGATAGACTTGTGGTAACCCCTATATGGAAAAATTATAGACTATACATATTTTCTAGCATCCCACGGCATTTTTACAGAAACCAATCATGTGCTAGGTCATAAAGGAATTATAAACAAATGGCAAAAGAAAAGGCAAAATTAACATCTTCAATAAACCATAAAACAGTAAAAAACTGAATAAAGGAAATATGAATTAAAGATACAATATTAAATGGAAGCTAAGTAATGACATCCTGAATAAATAATTCAAAGAACAAATCATAGGAACAATGACTAAATAGGTTAAGGAGAATGATAATAATGAAACTTATAAAAAGCAGTTGATCCTGAAAATAATTTTTTTTATCTCTGAAAATTTGCATTAAGGTGGCACAGTGAATAGAGCACCAGCCCTGGAGTCAGGAGGGCTTGAGTTCAAATCCGACCTCAGACACTTCACACACACACACACACACACACACACACACACACACACACACAAGCCATGTGACCTTGGGCAAGTCACTTAATCCCAACTGCCCTACCTTCCCCCCTCCAAAAAAAAAAAAGCAAATAGAAAAAAGGATCAATCAAATGAGCATATAATCAAAAACTACAAAACAACTTTTTTAAACAACTCTTAAAAGCACAAAAAAAGAACTTAAAAATCAGAGCAAATTACCAAAGGAGATACTTTATGAAACCAGGAAAAAAAAAGTTTCATTTGGAGAAACAAATCTCAAGAAAAATGAAAGTGAAAAATTTTTTAAAGCAAAATTTAACACAGCATAACATCACTGGACTTCAAACTATATTATGAAGCAATAAACATGAAAATTATTTGATATTGGTAATACTCAAAAAAGTAAAAAGCATTGATCTTTCTGGGTTTCAGTTTCCTCATCTGTTAAATGAGGTGGTTGGCCTAGATGGTTTTTAATATCCTTTACAATTCTAAATCTATGATCTTACAAAAACAATAACCCAGTCTTTGATAAACTCAAGAACATATGGGAAAGGCTCCCTTTCTGACAAGAAATTTGGCAGAAATTTGATGTGAGACCAACATCTTATACCATATAACCACAACAAGCTCGAAATGAATGTGACCTTGAGGGGAAAAAAAGGCCACATTTCAAAAACAGAATATGAAAATTCTTAAGCAAACAAGAAATAGTGGGAGTCAAAACTGATGATATAAAATGTTTTAAGCTTTTTTTTTTGCGCTTTTTGGAGGGCAACTGGGATTAAGTTAAAGTCAAGTCTGGCCTCAAACATTTACTAGCTGGTTGACCCTGGGCAAGTCACTTAACCCTGGTTGTCTCATTTTCTTCATAAAATGAGATGTAGAAGGAAATGACAAACCACTCCAATAGTTTGTGTGTTAAGTGTCTGAGGCGGGATTTGAACTCGGGTCCTCCTAACTCCAGGGCCAGTGTTCCATTCACTGTGCCACCTAGACACCCCTAAGCTTTTTTTTTCTTTTTTTAACAAAGTCAATGAAGTAAAGATACTGACTGTCATGTAGGAAGAATTATTTCATAAAATAACAATAAATATTTATATCTCATATATAAGGGGAATTAACATAAATATAACTATAAACCATTTTTCAAAAGATACTAGTAAGATAGGAACTACCACATCATACCTATCAGACTGACTAACATGACAAAAGAGAAAAATTATAAATGCTGGAGGAGATGTGGAAAAATTGAAACATTAATGCATTGTTGAAGCTGTAAACCAATCCAACGATTCTGGAGAGCAAGCAGTTTGGAACTATGCCCAAAGGGCTACTGAAATGTGCATACCCTTTTTGACCCAGCAATATACCACTTCTAAGGCTGTATCCCAAAGTGATCATGAAAATGGGAAAATGACCCACATTACAAAAATATTTATAGCTCTTTTTGTAGTGGCCAAGAACTGGAAATCCAGGGGATGCCCATCAATTGGGGAATGAACAAGTTGTGGTATATGAATGTAATGCAATACTATTGTGCTATAAGAAATAATGAACAGGCAGACTTCAGAAAAACCTGGACTTATATGAAACTGATGCTAAGTGAAATTAGTAGAACTAGGAGAACATTGTACACAGTAACAGCCACAATGTGTGATGACTGACTGATAGAATTGGCCCTTCTCAGCAATGCAAGGACCTAAAACAATTCCAAAGGACTCACGATGATGGAAAGTGCCATCCACATCCAGGGAAAGAACTATGGAGTCTGAATGCAGAGCGCAGCAAACTATTTGCTCTTTTTTGTTTGTTTGTTTTCTTTGTCATGGCTCCTCCCATTCATTCTAATTCTTCTTTACAACATGACTAATGTGAAAATATGTTTAATAAGAATGTATATGTAGAGCCCATATCAGATTGTACACCACCTTGGGGAAGAGGGAGTTGGAGAAAATTTAAAACTCAAAAGCTTATGGAAGTGAATGCTGAAAACTAAAAATAAACTAATTTAAAAAAAAAAGAGAGAATTAGTAACATACTTTTAAAATCATTAATAGTAAGAAGAAATGCATATCTAAACAACTCTGAAAACAGACAAAAATGCTGGGAAGGACTGTAAGTGATTTTTACCTGTGCAAGGAACTCCAAATAAGGCAATTCCTTACATCAAATTAGATAGGAAACTGTTTTGCAGTTTATTACCAGAGAGTTGTCTGGAGCATTGGATTAAGTGGCTTGTCCTAGGGTCAAAGGGACAGTATTTACCAGGGGCAGTACTTGAACAAGCAGCTAGGTGGCCTGGAGTCAGGAAGACTCATCTTCCTAAATTCAAGTCTGGCCTCAAACACTTACTAGCTGGGTGACCCTGGGTAAGTCACTTAACCCTGGTTGTCTCATTTTCTTCATAAAATGAGATGCAGAAGGAAATGACAAACCACTCCAGTATCCAGTATCCTTGCAAAGAAAATCCCAAATGAGGTCACAAAAAGTCAGACAACAACAAAAGTACTTAGAGCAAGCCAGGTCTTCTTGACTCTTAACAACAGCTTTCCATCCCATGCTGCTTCTGTTGTCTCAGAATTAATAAATTAAAACCTTTTCCACACTTCAATAGCAGCAAACCAATCTATCAGTAATTGTTTACTGAATATATACTGAAGATCTAATTCTTCAATGTTTGGATGGATGCTGCTGTGTCAGACTTTGAGCTAGAAGAAACCTTCGATGATATCTAGGCCAGAGGTGTCAAAATCACTGACTCCAACACTGCCCAGTGAAGCAGAACCAGATTAAAATGGAATCGGGAGATAGTCAACAAAACAAATTAAAACACAATAAACTATAGATATTACATCTTAAAACTAAATCTGTAAGTGACTTTCAGGTATGCTTACGTATGAATTAGTAGCTTCTACACATCAAACCATCCCAGTTCCACCCCTACCACATAGGCCAAGCTTTTCATTACAAATGAGAAAACTAAGATCTAGGGAAGTGAAGTAACTCATCAGGATTAGGGGTGCTAAGTGGCAGATATGTTTAGCCTAGACTCCAAATCCCTGACTCTTCCATTACACAATGTTGCCTTTTTGAAGTAATATAATTTATGGTCTTCTTCCAGGAAAATCTTTCCCCTATGAGACAATTTTAAAACAGAGTACCTTTAAAATTCTCCCAACTCTGGCATGCATCATATCTTTTGTATGTATCAGGCAGGTATAGTCACAATTCATTTTTTTTTTTTTTGCTTTTTGGAGGGCAATTGGGATTAAGTGACTTGCCCAAGGTCACATAGCTAATTTTTTGTGTTAAGTGTCTGAGGCCAGATTTGAACTCAGGTCCTCCTGACTCCAGGGCCAGTGTTCTATTCACGGAGCCACCTAGCCACCCCCTACAGTCACTATTCTTAAGTTCACACATTCCTATATTTAGAGCTCAAAGGGAACTCAAAGGCCATCCAGGCCCACCCCCTAATTTTACAGATGAGGAAACTTGAGGCCCAGAAGAGTAAAGAGACTTGCCCAAGGTCACACAGGTAGTTAGTATGAGAAGAGGAATTTGAACATAGGCCCCTTCCTCTCATTAAGGGAGGGGCCAATATTCATTCCAGTGTACCATTAAGTTCATCACATAACACATTCAATAGTAAAATCTAAACATGGTGGACTGACAATCTATTGCATTTTAAAATTTGTTCTTTCTCCAGTTCTCTCTATAAATGTTCAAGATGATCAGGCTAGAGGGGGTGGGATCTCACACAAAGCTTTCGGTTTGTTATTGTATCCTCTGATTATCCTTTTAATGAGGCAATACTACTTGTAATCTTCAGTTATCCTCCTCCACATCATTCAGAATAACCCACACTCCAAACTAATTCCTTGTCCATATTTTTTCCATTTGGCGAGGAAATAAAGAATTTGCTATGCAAGACAATTTCTGTACTCCTTTGGTCTCCTCATCATGGCTATTTTACATGATTTTATGCTTCTCTTCAAAAATTATAATGCTCAAAGTCAATAGTTTGTTTAAACAGATGAAGTCATAGCTACTGAAGTGCACAGCATTATCCTGCCCTTGAGGTGTAGTGGAAAGAACAAAGGAATAGGAATATGAAAAGAAAGTCTAGTGTGAATTTTGGCTTTGCTATTTAACGTTCTAATCAATCTATAAAACGGTGATACCACCAATAGTACTCACTTCACAGGACAGTTCTATCAAATGAAATCATCTAAAGCATTCTGCCAACTTTAAAACACTATATATAAAGGATGCTATTATTTATCCTTTCTCCTGCTTTGATAACTGATTTTGACCTTTATTCTTTTTTCTTTTTAAAGCAATTGGGGTTAAGTAACTTGCTCAAGGTTACACGGCCAGTTATTTCTGGGTGTGGTGCTAAGTATCTGAGCCTGGATTCGATCCCGAGGTCATCCCGACACTGGGGCCAGTGCTCTTACTCGCTGAGCCATCTGGCTGCCCCTTTGACCTTTATTCTAACTGTATTTGTCAGGTATGAGAAAAGACAGGTGACTGCAGACAAGTGATTCTAAATAATGAGCCTAGATGATTCTCATGTCAGTACTCAATTATTTCTTATTAAAAAATCTTTTATTTTATATTTTTTGTTACTATTTTGTAATTGCCACAACCATCAGCCTCTAACTCTCCTTATCCATGGGAGAGGAAAACATGAGAAAAAGCTTTGTATGCTTTCATTTCTTAATTCCAAAGTAATTTCCAAAATGTTCTGCTATCTTCCTCTGGCCACCTTCATGTTAAACCATCCAAGTATCAAAGTAGACAATCATTCAATAGGAAGGCCCTGTCAAGTTCTTCACGTAATTTAATTTCTTTACTTCATCCTTTGCAACTGAAGCCACAACTATATTTAGGGAGATACACTGACTTAAGCTCATCATGAGTACTACTAGGCAAGTTGACCAAGTATCCCATGAAATGGTATTTCCTGCTGTTTTTTTTTAGCAAACAATGAAACTAACTCCAACAATTCCTTTATTCATCTCACCAGGAGAGTCTATGAATCACTGTTCCATTTAGTTACAATTACTGTTTTTTCTTTAAATTTCACTGACATCAGAAAGGTTGATACACATATGATTACTCTAGTAAAGTACTAAAGCACTGGTAGGTGGACAAAGATCGCATTACCAACAATTAAATCGGTTTATCATCAAGAAACTTATTCTTAACACCTTTTGCGCCCCTTTTCCACCACAACAATCTGTATGGAAGCAGAATAAAATTGCTAAGAACTAATGGCCATTGTACACTACATATTTTTTTAAGTCACCATGGCTAAAGAATTCATCACTTAGTGGCTAACTTTCTAGGAAAATTTCCCCATACTTAGACTGGTCCTTAAAAAGCAGTCAAAGTCTGTCATTGAGACTGTCCTTGAAGTTTGTCCAAGTTGGCAGACCCTGTCAGAGCTTGAGTTCTGTTGGTATAGTTTTCAAGAACCCTGAGTTACCTCCACACCATAAGGCATAAGAGCCTGTTAGAAAACAAGGGAACTTGAGAGCAGAGCTTGTTCCCCAATCACACCTCCATCTACAATGCACTATGACAAAAACTGCCAACTGACAAGTATAGAAAATGAGAACAAATTATAAAGCTCAATACTAAATCCAATGAACTCCTAGTTTTAGTTTTTAGACAGATTATGTTACTTTACCTTTTTCTAACAAAAATTTTAAAATTAGAGTTGAATACTGCAGAAAAGTTCTCCGTAAAAGGAGTTTCCATTCAAGTAAATTTTATGTAATTTGTTAGCTGATTTGACAAGAGGTTACTGTGTTCAATTTTAACAAGATTAATTAATTTTAGTTTGTTATACATGTAGATGTCTTGCTGATATTGAATACATAGGCTCATTTTCATACACCAAGAATGGCATTAAAAAACTAAAGATGAATATTATCACAGGAAACTTTCAGTAAGGAAGGTAGAAGATAGTCAATGCAGGATACCACTTACATATTAATATTACACAAGCTTAAAGTTATAGATCCTACTAAGCAATTCATTTTTCTTTTGCCGTATTTTTTTTTTTGCTTTTTGGAGGGCAACTGGGGGTTAACTGACTTGCCCAAAGTGACACAGTTAGTAATTGTGTCAAGTGTCTGAGGCTGGATTTGAACTCAGGTCCTCCTGACTCCAGGGCCAGTGCTCCATTCACTGCACCACCTAGCTGCCCCTGTGCTGTATTTTGAGAACTTAGCCATCAATTCCCCAAATCCCAAATCTCCCTTTTATAATGAACTACCAATCCCCTACAATTTCTCAAACAGCAGGGAAATGAACTGTCAAACATGGAAATTTCCTGTTGTTACACTTAAGACTTACCCAAACTCTGCTTCAAAATTTCTATCTGGGGACTGACAAATGTCTAAAGCTGACCTCTAGGCTATAATGGGGATGTGCTTACCCCAAACATCATAAAAATTCCTTAAGCTTGAGTTATGGGCTAAGAATGTGGTTTTTCCTCCAAATAATTACCCACACACAAACAGCTGTCATTGTCAACAAGAGCTGAAAGCTCAGTGGGCACATCAAGAGAAACATGAATTATTCTATTTAATAAATCCAAGACTAATTAAAGTCAGGAGTTCATAGCTTTGTGTCACTGACTCATTTGTCAGTCTGGCAAAGCCCTATGGACCTCTTCTCAGAAAAATATTTGCTGCCTACATTCATAAGTGAAGAAAATGCTAAATTTCAGGTAGAGGACTACAAAGATGTAATATTTTCCCCATACAAGTTTACAGGCCCACTTAAATCTATCCACAGGAGTCTGTGAATACTTGATTTAAGCACAGTCGTTTTCCTGGTCAACAGTTACCTGACTTCCAACAGAATCACTCAGTAACAAGTAGAAGGAAAGCAGAAGGAGGGCAGAGCTGTTGAAGAGTAATTCAGGACTGGAGTTGGAGAAGACAAAGGTAAGGTGATAAGAGATTTCAAGAATAACATTTAGCTGGTTAACAATGCTTAGAGAGAGAGCAAGCAAAAGCAAGGGAGTGCATGTGGGGGAAGGGAATAATTCACAAAACTCACTTCAAACTTAGCCCTCTTTCCACTGTATCACGAAGTTAAATAGACCCAGTATTCTTCTTCTGTCGTTATCTCCTCTATCATGTGAAGAGGGGACCCTTCTTAACAAGGATACATGCACAAATTTATTCCATTCCCAAACCTGTCCAACAGACTGCTCTCTCCATCATCCCCACCTTCTCATTTATTTTTTCCCCCAAAGGATATACAAGGTAGCTTTTTATTTAGAAGGCTGGAGGATATGCACTGGATTTCAAAAACATTTCTAAAAATACAAAACATAAAAAGTATCATATTCTCTGAAAAAAAAAAAAACACTTAAATTCCAAAGCTTTTCCATGTGGAGTGCCTAGATTTCTAATCCCTTCTTGACTCCTGGCTACTTCTCCATTGCTTTCAAACAAGCCCTGCCTCACCTATCCACTAAAAACCCTCCCTTTATCTGTCTATCCCAAATAAGTTATCATCTCATGTCTCTTCTCCCTTTTGTGGCTAAACTCCTTGAGAGGGACGTCTATAATCAGCCTTTCCTCTAACTCTCTTTTTAAGGTTCTTCAGTCTGACTTTCAGTCTTATCATTCAACCAAAACTGCTCTCTCCAAAGTTACAAATGATCTCTCAATTCTCTCTCCAAAGTTACAAATGATCTCTCAATTCTCTCTCCAAAGTTACAAATGATCTCTCAATTTCCAAATCTAAAGCTCTCTTCTTTAAATTCTCATCTTTCTTAATCTCTCTACAGCCTCTGACACTGCTGGTCACCCTCTTCTCCCTGGTATTCTCTGGACTTTCTTAATCTTGCTTCTCTTCCTCTGTTTGACCACTTCCTTCTCTGTTTCCTCTACTGGGCCTTCAATCTAGGCCATGCTTGCTAAAAGTAGGTGTCCCCCAGGTTCTGTCTTGGGTCCTCTTCTCCATTTATTTCTCTTGATGATTTCATTAGCTCTCTTGGTTTCAATTATCATCTCTATGCTGATAATTCTCAGATCTACTTAAGTAGCCCTCACCTCTCTCCTAATCTCCTACTGCCTATTACAAAGTCCCATAGACAACTTAAACTCTACATATCCAAAACTGAACTCACCTTTCCCCTTTTCCCCTGGCCAAATCTTCTCCCTTTCCAAACTTTCCTTTTACTGCTAAAGGCACCAAGATGGGACTGAGGTACCAGGAGAGACACTGGGCATGCATAGATCTGGAAGTTAATCTGTGTAAAAATGACCATTAAACTCAAGGGAAATGATGCTGTTTCCAAGATAGAATGTGAAGCAGGATTTATTAAAAAAAACTTTTAGACCCCTTTGTCAGTCTAAAGTCTGTGTTTTTAAAGTCCTCGTTCCAGTCATCCAGACTCACAACCTAGATGTCATCCTCAATTCCTCTCTCACTCTCCATATTCAATCTCTTGCCAAGTCTTATCAATTTTCTCTTTGTAATAGCTCTCAAATACACCCCCTGCCTTCTCTCTTCTGACACTGCCACCACCCAATTAGAGGCCTTCATCACCTTATTCACAGACTACTATTTCAATAGCCTGCTGGTTGGTCTTCTATTCCCAAGTCTCTCTTCACTTCGGACTATATTCCACTCAATTGTCAAATTAATCTTCCTAAAAGATCTGACCATGTCATTATCACCACCACCACCACCACCACCAACAACCCATCACCTGATCCCCCATTCAATAAACTCCAGTAGTTCCCTGTAACTTCCAGGATCAAATGTGAAATCCCCTATATGGCATTTGATGTCCTTCACAACCTGGCCCCCTCCCACCTTTCCAGTCTTCTTATATCTTACTTTCCCCCAACACACTTGGTGATCCAGTGACACTGGTCCCCTTTCATTGTTCCTCCTCTAGGACCCTGCATCTCCAAACTCTGGGCACTTCTACTGCCTATGCCCATGCATGGAATATCCTCCTCCCTTTTCATCTTCACCTTGTGACTTCAAGTCCCAGCTAAATCATGCGGTCTACAAGAAGCCCCCCCCCCCCACTTAACGCTAGCGCATTCCTTCTGATTTTCGATCTATCCTGCTTGTACAAAAGCTGTTTTCACCGCGCCTCTCATCGCGCTGGGAGAGTCTCCGCTGCCTGGGAGCAGGGACTATTTGTGCCTCTCTCTGTATCCCTAGTGCTTCCTGTACTGCCCGGAACCTCGACCTCGGAGGCACTGCATTGATACTTATTGGCTGACCAAAAAGACAATTATCTTGCTTACAGTGACAGACATTAAATCGGTATAACAGATGAAGAATAAGTGGTTATCACACCTAACTGGGGGTGTTCTTCAAGGTTCTACCCTGGACCCTCTTTTCCCTGTACAGGAGGGGCTCAAAACCTGGGGCTTACCTCCCTAAAGATCTGCTGATGGATTTCATCAGGGGATCTATGAATTTATTTCTTTAACATTTTGATAACTATTTTAAAATAAATGCTTTCCTTTATAATCTTATTTTATGCACGTAAAAACATTATTCTATAAAAACACAGACTTTAGACTGACAAAGGGGTCTAAAAGTTTTTTTAAGAAATCCTGCTTCACATTCTATCTTGGAAACAGCATCATTTCCCTTGAGTTTAACAGTCATTTTTACACAGATTAACTTCCAGATCTATGCATGCCCAGTGTCTCTCCTGGCACCTCAGTCCCATCATCACCAACAGCCTACTGGACACTTCAAACTGGATGGCCGAGATATCTAAGCACAGCTAAAACCAAACTCACTATCTTTTGCCCTCAACACTGGTGTCTCAGGTTCATAATCTCTGTATTATCTTGGACTCCTTGTTCTCTCTCACCCCACATATTCAATCAGTTGCCCAATCTTGCTATTTCTACCTTCACCACATCTCGTCTAATCCCTTCTCTCTACTCACACAGCTTCCACCTTAAGTCAAGTCCTGACTATTGCAACAATCCCCACTGATTTCCCTGTCTCAAGTCTCTCCCCTCTCTAATACATACTATATCCTCCTGTAAAGTAAGTTACCTTAAGCAAAGATCTGACCACATAACTCCCATTCTCAACAAACTCCAGGGGTTTCATATTGACTCTAGGATAAAGTATAAACTTTGTTTAGTTTTTAAAGCCCTACATAACGTGGTCCCAAACTATCTTTCTGGGTTCAATAAAGATAACCCCTCTTCCATATTCTGTGATCCACTCACACTGGCCTTCTCTCTATTGCCCACTCATGACACTCCATCCCCAGCTTTGCAATGACCATCATCCGTGCCTGGAATGCACTCTCTCCTTACCTCCACCTCATTCAGTCACTCTTTCTTCCTTTAAGATGCAACTCAGGCACCATCCTCTGAATGAGGCCTTTCCTGATACTACAAGCTTCTAATGACCTCCCCTCTCAAACTACCTTGTATTTAAATACTTTGGGTATATTTGCATTTATTCACTTTATATGTATACTATTTGTATTTATATACATATTTGTTGCCTCCCTCATTAAAAAGTAAGATTGTTGTGAGATTATATTATTTCAGTCTTTGTACTTGGATCCTCAGTGCCTAAAATAGTTTCTATTACATAGTAGTCATTTAATAAATACTAATTTATATATACTCTAAGCAACGTAAAATGTTGTAAATTAAGATTTCTTCCTTTAAAAATGAGGCATTAATTTCTTATAATAGAACTAAATAACTGGGTCTAAAAAAATAGCCCATACTATGGGCAAACCAATAAAATCTGTTTTAATCAGATAAGAATATATGTACTGAGTCTAAAACTGTTGACCTAATAACTTATGAAGTACCAAAACAGGGTGAGGAAGGAGAGAAGGGTTGGAGAAAAGAAAAGATTAAGAATTCATATCAAGGTTCCAAGGAAGCATCATAATAAATACAATGTTAGACAGAATGCAGTGAAATGAATCATGGAAATTCATAACATGCCAGTTGAGAAAAATGCTGGTTAGTAAGAACAAAGTGTCACAAGATTACCTGATGTCTTACTCAGCTCTGATGAAAATATAGCCGATGGTGATCTTTTCTCTTTTTCTGTAACAGAAGGCTTTTTTTCCTCAGTTTCTTTCAAGATTACTTTGGGCTTTACTACACTGACTATCTCTGCATTACTAGGCAAAGCAGAAACATCTGTAGGCAACAACAGTCCCTTAGACACATCAGGCATGTCTTGGGAGACTCCATCTGGAGCTTTGTGTAAAACATGAATGTTTTCTTCAACTTTAGTGGGTACATTCTTGAGAGAAAGGTCATGGGGTAAATCTGAGCAAAGCGATGAACTCACTGCTTCTTGGAGATTACCATGTTCACCCTTCAGTGATACTTCTGTATTAGTGAATTCTCTAGCCAATTTAGCAGGAGCAACAGTTTTCGAGCTGACTGTTATAGAGAAATCTTCTACGATTTGAATTGGAGAAGAATCGGCAAAGAGTTCAGCTTCTCTTATTTTTGGTTCCTTAGAAACAAATAAGTCTTCATCTGAAAAAACTGCAGTATTCAGTTCCTCCATTTGTAAAGGAATTTTCTCTTTGTTCACCACTGTGAAAGTAACTTCAGATGACAGAGCAGTGGCTGCTTTTGAGGTGTCCAGAATTGGCTGAAAAGATTCCAAATATGGTTTTCCCATGGTAGCAGGCAATGCATTGAGTTTTTCCTTACTTTCATGCTCTATTACTGATGAAAGTGAAGTTTCAACTAAATTTTCTCTTTCAAGTAGCACAGCTTCATCTTCCTTTTGAGGAACTTCTGGTATCGAGTCATCACTGAATAAATCAACTGGTTCAGATTCAGGTGAAGAGTCTTCCACCAAATCAGAGAGGTCAGGCATAGGCTGTGAAATATTCTCTTTTACTGCTATCTCTGAATAATCAGTGAAGTCTGGAGAAGCAGGTTCATTGGAAAGCTTTGTTTCTTTAATTAAATCACATGCAATAGAAATGTAAGATGCTTCTGTTTCTTCAACAATTGGACTAATACTTTCAGGTCCCTTCTTTTCTTCTTTTTTTTCTGGTACCTCTTTTGAGGGCATTTTCATGGTATCTTCATATGGTGGGGGGTTTTCCGACTCAAGTTTTAGGCTTTCATAATTAACAGGTGTAAAAGCCTCTAATGGTGATGAACTGAGCTGCACAGCTGAAGCACCAGCACCAGGAGTTACGGAATTTAATGGGGCTTCCATAACAATATCAGGCAAAACTGGTGAAGGAGTAGCTTCAGATTCTTCAAATGAAGGGCAAAGCTGGGCAGCAGAATGTAAAGACTCCTGTGAAGATTCAGATGTCTGAACCAAATCCATTTTTGTTTCATAAGCCAGTTTTGTAGAAGAAGCATCACTAATTTTGCTTTCATATGCTTCTTGTACTAAATCTGGAGTAAGACCTTCTGGAATGCTTGCTCCAACTTCTACAGGTACCTTTGATAAACTATCTGTTGAGACATAGTCTCTGTCACGATCTTGTGCTGACACAATAAAAGGATTTGTTGTTGTGATACTGCTATTTTCGGTCACAATTTGGGCTTGCTTTTCTGCAATTTTTTTTTCATCTGTCTTATTTTCAGAAGTTTGGTCTTCTAAAAGAGGGAAAACTTTTTTTGTATGAGTTTCAGTTACTGCATCAGGTTCAAAAGAAGCATATGCTTGTGAAACATCTTTTACAGCTTCTGGTGTACTGGGAAAAGAAGTATCTTCATTACTGCTTTCACTGTCTTTGTCACGATTCTTTTTCTGAAGGCTATCTGCAATGTATTTCTCATCCACAAAACTTTCCAACTTGCTATCTAAATTACCTCGAACATCTTCTAGATTACCCTCTTCACTGTAAGTATCTTTTGCTTTCCATACTTGCTCAAATGGTTTGAAGTCTACATATTCTTCCCTTAGAGGAGCATCTTCTTTGAAAGGTGCTGTAATTTCCCTTTCCCTCATGCTGTCCTTACCATATTTTGTTTTTTCTGAAAATATAATTTGGTCCTTTTCTTCTGATTTTGTGAGAGCAATTGGCAACTCTTGTTGGCAATGGCGGAGGGTCTCACTAACTAAATTCTCTTGTTTATCTTGTTTCTTCATTAATATATCTTCTGGAGTAATTTCTTTGAAGGTTAATTCTGCTTCCTTCAACCCCTCAAATGAAGCTCCCATTTCTGAGTATTTCAACTCTGAAAACCCTTTTAAGTCTCTATCTACAAATGGATTTTTTTCCTTCTCCATGAATTCTTTAGAAACTTCATTTGTAGTTTGGTGTATTTCTTCTGTAGATAAGACAGCTGGAAAGTTACCAAAAGATTCATGTTCTTTAAAAGGAGCAGCTGAGAGAGGAGACAGAGAAGGAAGAGAAGCAGCAGTTTCAAGAAGTACAGATGTAAGATCCTCTTGACCAGCCGATATAGTGCTACCTGGCTGCTCCTTCAAGTTCATAACTTTTTCTGTGACCATGGACAGAAAGGAAAGTTAGAGAATGCAAGTGTTCTTAAAAGTTAATGCAAAATTTACGACAGATTCAAAATTGTATTAGTAAAAAAATAATCTATAGTTAGCTAAAATGACAGTATAAAAAAGCATGTGAATTAAATGAGTTAGAAACTAATAGTTATTAACTGAATTAAAGCTACTGCCCAGAAACCAAAAAGTTAGATATGTGGCTACAGAAGAAATTCCATGCAATGCAAAGATAGAAATAAAGATTAGAAAAGAACTTGTGTTAACAAGTAAGGAAAATTACTTTTAACAAGTTTTAGAAAAGAGAAGGTTTGGTTGGCAGTGTATAGGGGATAAAAAAGCAACTGGATAACTAAATAATCTAATCCTGGCATTCATTTACAAATAGAATTAAGAAAGTTAATGCAACAATTAAAAGTATTTCATGTGTCAGCAAATATATTTGGAAAAAATTAATTGTTAATGTATAAATCAAAGGTCCAAGAATTCCCATACAATTACCCATAATCTGCCCATTTCCTCTTACAGCTGCCATCTAAGAAGCTTGAGTATATAAACTACAAGTTTACAGTCTGACATATTATAAATGTTCTTGGACCCATTCTAAATTTTAGTAAACACAAACTATTCTGTAAAGGGTTAATGAGATGAAAGATTCAAAGGACAGAATATACTTAGGACACAAGGCTAGCAGAAAGAACTTGCCTGCAGAGGAGTGCATCACAGGCTCAGATGAAGCAGGAAGAGCAAAAAGGGTCTCATCTGAAAAACAAATACAATATAACCTCAGCAGAAATAAAGATAGATAGTTGAAAGGAGATTGGGAGCAAGAGGAAGCAAGCAAGTGTATGATTCATAATGAAATAGCACAAGACTGTGACACAAACATCCACACACAAAAAAGTCAAGACCAAAAACTGAGGAAAAAAGTCTATAAATTCACATTAAACTTAGAACTTAAATATAGCTATATGTTTATTACAAGTTAAATTTACTGAAATTTTATGCAAAGGATTCATATCTTCAAAGAGGCAGTGTTTTAAAATGTCTTTAAAATAAGTACTTAAGTGTGTGTTAACTTTTATAAACTAAAATACCAACATTTTAAGGTAAGGCATCACTCTTCTCAATTATGATACCTATGTGCCTAATACCTGGAGTACTACTTTGTAAAGATGTGGTCAATAATAGTAAGAGGATTTAGTAAAAGATCTCTGAAAGTTGTTCTTCAGTCATTTTTTCAGTTGTGTCTGACTCTTTGTGACCCCATCTGGGGCTTTCTTGGCAAAGAAACTGGAGTAGTTTGCTAGTTCCTTCTCCAGATCATTTTACAGAGGAGGAAACTGAGGCAAACAGGGTTAAGTGACTTGCCCAGGATCACACAGCTAGTGTCTGAGGCCAAATCTGAACTTAGAAAGATGAGCCTTTCCTGACCCCAGGCCCAGCACTCTATCCACTGAGCCACTTAGCTGCCCTGAAAAGCAGGCAACCAAAATGGCCAAGAAGATAAGAGAATTACACTAAAGGACACATTAAAAAAACTAGAATCAAATCCATAAAGACTGAGGCTGAGTATAGATATGAAAAAAATCTATCCATAAAATTATGGAGGATGTGGATGGAGTGAATGTATATAGTTGTTCTCCAAACAATAGACAAGCATTTATTAAGCACCTACAATGGCCAGTTGCATGCCAGAAAACGAGAGGTACCTCTTGATTCTGGAAGAAATCTGGGACAAAAAACATTAAGTGCTGTATAAACACAGCAGAGTTAAATCTTTTTTTTTTTTTTTTGAGGCCAGATCTGAACTCAGGTCCTCCTGATTCCAGGGCCAGTGCTCTATTCATTGAGCCACCTAGCCTCCCTGAGCCAACCTTTTTGGTTTAATATTACTCAGTTTGGCACTACCGTAACTTGTAATAATAGAGAGCTGTTGGTTCCAATAAATCCTTAAGGCAGTTGCATATTTATCAATTTCTCCTTGTCATTGGAATGAAATATAGTAAAATAATTCAGAAGGAAGATGGGGAAATTTGTCAAAAATTTCAATTCTAGAATATTTTAAATAAATGCAGCTTTATTACTTTTAAGTACTGATATTCACAATAGTAAATGCCATGTTATTCAAGTTTTAGAAAATTACATTCTCCCCAAAAAAATTTTCACTCTTAAATGCAACAAATGCTAGAATTTAAATATAAGTTATTTGGGCCACAAGTACTGGATTTCCTAAAGCAGTCAGAAAACTGTGAAAAAGTAACACCCTCTAAATCTCCAAGAGATACTATATTCTGAAGCTCCTACCATAGTCAAGGTAAAGTCCCCCACCCCAATCCACCACCCAAAAAAGCAAAGGTGCATGGTTATATCAACTGCAGTCAATCTTTTGACATTATCAACTTTCACGTCTTATTCCCTTTGGCTTCCCCAGAATCTCCACCCCTAAAGCTAGTACTTAAATACTGGACTGTAAGACAAACCAGATTTATTAATTTCATAACATATACTACTTGGACCAGATGGCCTTAACAAATGGAAAATATTAAAAATGCAATCATGCCATAATAACATCAGTTACGATAGGAGCTATAAATGAAAACATATTTCAACACAAATGATGTCTTGATTAGTATGAAATCAAAAAGGAAACAAAAGTCTTTAAATTTACCGTGTTTCCCCGATAATAAGACACTGTCTTATTAATTTTTTGGACAGAAAAACACCAGAGGGCTTATTTTCAGGGGAGGGCTTATTTTAATGAACATTGACAGCAATTTTAATAAACAGGTAAATGTGAACAAAAAAATGTACCTTTATTCAATAATGAATTCAATAAAGAACAGGATGACGTGCTCACTGCTGCAGCTCTGATTGGATGCAGCTCGGAGCGCGGCGTGTAGTGCAGGGGATCACCTTCACTACAGTAGCAATCTCACAATAGGGCTTATTTTCGGGGGAGGGCTTATTTTAGAGGAATCTTACACAGTAAGGGGAGGGCTTATTTTCGGGATAGGTCTTATTATCGGGGAAACACGGTAGATCTAGAGAAACCAAATTCAATACCAAAAGGAATGTCACTTAAGACTAATTTTTCTACCTTTTGTAACTACTAAAATAGACCACAGAGGAAAAAAAAAGTAGGCATTCTCAAAGGCATAAATTTAGTATTCACTCCTTACATTCTCTCCCTTGGCAATGTCAAATCATTCAGTTTCAACTTTACCTTCTATATAAACAACTAAAAAATCTCTATCGCCAACCCTTATCCTTGTCTCAAAAGTTAGAAACTAGTACCTCCAACTGCTTCCATAATATCTCTTTCAAAAGCCTTTACTAACCTCAAACACAATACATTCAAAACCAAGTTCCCCTTTGACTTAACTAATGTTAACAGTGGTTTCACCACATTCATCCAATTCCCAAGTGAAAATATTTTGATTCTTTCTTCTCCATCTTGCATATTCTATTACCTAGTGTACATGTGTAATGGGAATGTAAATTTTAAAGATCTTCCCTGCCCCTAGGCTAAAGTGCACGGGGAGCCTGGGGTGGGAGGCTTGTTTTTCAGTAGATACTTCTTGTTTGGCCAGTGAGTCAATAAGGTTGTTACATTCTCTGAGCCAGGAGAAGGCTATATAAGCCCTGATGTGCAGCTTTGTTTTGGGGCTCACTTTGAGAAGTGTTCTGTGATTTGATCTGGATTCTGGGAAGCCGTTGTCCAGAGGCCCCCCCACCCTTGAAACCCAGATGTTGATTGGGTATGGATGTAATGGTTGGACAGTTTAAAATGTCTACTTCATCTGTTTCTGTCTTGATAATTCTGTCTGTATACTTTGAAGTTTGGGGTGCTGACCTTTTTCCCCTGAACGAGGTAAACGATGTATGTTTGACTGATTAAAGTAAGCTTGTTAACCCATTTTGAGTTGCTTTCCTGTATAAAAGCAGATCCAAGAACCTGTGTTGGCAGCAAACCCTGAGGACGCTTAGGGTGCTTGCTGCTACAACATGCAGAATATTACATATCTGAATTTTTATTATATTTCATAAAGAGAAAAAGCTTTGCTTCACAATTAACATATGTGAAACAATGTATAATATTCTATATTATAGTTGCCAAAGTATGTTATAATTCTCTACCATACTGTTAAGTTCCATGAAGACAAGGATCATGTCTTAGCTAAGATTTATAGCTCCCTCAGTGTTTAGCACACAGTTCTGAATATAGGAGGTACTTAAAAAATGCCTGTCAAATTATATCAAGAAACAATACCTATTCTCTATTGAAATTACTACTAATTTTGAAACTACTAATTGAAATAAGACTTTCTGCTTTAAAATACATATGTAAAATAATGGCAGTAAAGACAAATGAATTTTAGTTATCTACTTTTAAAAAAACCCATATGGAACCATGCTATAAACGAATTAAATTCACTGTATAAAGGAAAAACTAATGCATCGAAGTTTAAAGAATTAGCATATTAAGGCAAAAATAGTATTAGAATTCACTATATTCCTAGCTTTAGTCAATGGGAAAAATTCAATCAAGTATTTTTGTAAAAATGTTAAGAAAAATTTTGTCACAAAGGAAATTAATGATAAACACAATTATCTGTGAAATTTCTATAACACAACTTCTATCATCATACATGTATGTCACGAGCATTATCTGTACTACTGAAGAAGTTATAATTATTCTAAATATGACTTGATAATTTAAGATGAAATATATACTTATTGTACTAAAAATAAATACAATTTTGTGGTGATTTTCCTTTATTGCAGACATACTTCATGGGTCTTTTCCACCTAAATTTGCTCTTTTGTAGTTAGAGCTTATCATCATACTAATTCAAAGAGATTGCAGCCCACTAAATTTTTCTAAGCATCCTAGCATGGGAAAGAAATATAGACATCCTCTTATTTCATATAAGGATAGGTTGAAGGAACTAGGTATGTTTTAGCCTGAAGAATGGGGGGGAGGGGTAGTAGAATGTTGTGGAATGATGTAACTGTCTTAAAGTATTTGAAAGATGTGGAAGAGGAATTAAACTTGTTTGCCTCTAGTAAAGAGGCAAATGACTATGTTCTCTGAGGGGAAAAAATTCCTATTACAGCTGTCTTAAAAATGAAGAAGGCTACCTTGAAAGATGTGTTCCTCCTCCTTTGAGGTCTTCAAGCAGAATCTGGAAGACCAATTATCTGACATATTCTAGTGGGAATTCCTTTTCAAGTAGAGATTGGACTTGATGGTGCTGGGGCCCCTTCCAACTCTACAATTCTATGATTTTACAAATCAGAGTCAAGTTTATTATAGTAACCAGACAATTTTCTAATGAGGATGTGTGCAAGAAAATTTGTGTATGTATTTCTGTATTTTTTTCTCTGAAATAAATGAGAACCAAGGGCTATCATTATAAAGTTTGTTAATCTAATTTATACCCTTTAATGAAAATATATCAGTTAAAATGGAAAATTTCATTAGTGGATCTTTCTATCAATAAATGTTTATCAATCTGGTATTCTGTCATTTGTCCTAGGAGGACAATCTAACCCTTTTATATGAAGCAAAACCATTTTTAAAAGTTGAGATGACCAGTCTGATAAACCTAAGAGAAGATGTAATCTAAGTCTAAAAAAATTATGAAAGATGAATAGTACAAACTTGTACCCTTACACAAATACCAGAACTGGGGAGAGGGGGACAGAAAAGGCACTCAGAAGTTTGAAGGATAAACAAAAGGATGTTATGTGACAGATGTGAGTATATCACATTGATTAAATTTAATAAAAATCTATTAAGCACCTGTTATGCTCCAGATATTATTCAAATAGGGACAAAGTAACATAGGGATAGCAGAAGAATGTTAATAATAAGAATGATTTCACCTGAGCTGACGCTTGGAGAACTAAGGATTCCAAAATGCAGCAATGAAAAAGGAAAGCACTCCTGGAAGGGGTTACAGCAGATGCAAAGGCACAGAGGTAAGAGTCGGATATCTTGTACAGGATTAGTCATTAGGTAAAGATGCCTTTGACTTTAAATGTCAAAAGAGATTAGTTGATATCATAGCTTAGAGGCAATAAGAAGTCAACACAACTTCTTGAGAAAGGAATAACCTAGTTATAGCTGTACTTCAGAAATATCAATTGGGCAGCTATGTGGAGGATGAACTGGAAAGGGAAGATACTGAACAAAGATCAATCAGAATACAAGCGCCATACCTGAGGATACAGGTGATGATGCCTGAAAAAGGATGGGGAGCTGGGAAGGGGCAGGGGATGGAGTCTAGAGTGGTCTTAGATACAAATTCTGTCATGATTTGACAAATAACTAGATACAAGAGATCAGTAAGAGTGAAAGTGTAAAGCAGAGGCTGGCTGGGAAGCGGCAAACATGAATTACAAAGGATGGCAAGATCCTCAATAAAACTAGGGAAGTTAGGAAGGAGGAAGAAATTGTTTTGGATGTGCTTCGTTTTCAAGTGCTTCTGGGACACCCAATTTGAGATAAGCATACTGTTTTAACTTTTAACATGGACATCTCAACTCATCATATGGTTAGCCAGTTAAGAACAGGCAATCTTATCATTCTTTGTACATCCTAGGACAACCAGCATGTTGAAGATTAAAGGGAAAAGTAGGGAAATGGCCAGAAGGGTAGGACTGTCAGGACAAGAAAGGGCAAACCCAAGATATTTCAGGGGAAAGAGTGACGATTCTAGTAATAAAAACAGAAATCAAAATTATGAGGTACGAATCATTCCCATCATCATTCTTGCTGATGGATTGTCGCAAAAATGTTTAAAGTAAGCTTACAGAAGGTGAGTTTGCAACTCAATACTTTTATTCAATTATAGAAAGCAGTTATGTTATCTACCTGTACAATTATTAAAACATTAAATATAAATGAATAATAGCATGATAGTGACTTGTCCTAAACCACTTCTATTGGAACAGTTATCTTGAAAAATGTGAGTTAAATTAATAAAGATGACTGATGTTTTCAAGCCTAAATAATAGAGAATTATGATGTCAGTAAATGAAATAAAATGAGCAGAGGGAGCTAGTTGAAACAACAATAGTGTATTACTCAACATTTTTACAGCACGTTAAGGTTTACAAAACACTACATAGCCCACAGAATCATTGTGAGAAAAGCATCAATATTATCCTCATTGTAAATATGAGGCAACCAAATCTTTAAGAGGTAAAGTAATTTACCTAAGTTTGCACAGCTGACAAGTGTCAGAGCTGGGATATGAACCAAGGTCTTCCTAATCCCAAATTCAGTATCCTTTCCACTATCTCAACCAGTTCAGTGTTCTTAAATTGACAGTAGGTCAGGCAATTGTATGTTAAGTCCATTAGGAATATATAAAAATAGCCCAAGAAATCAAAAACATATTTAAACAGGAGCAGATACATATTCACCATATCATTCTGCCTACTCATGGACCATCCCCAAAGATGCTTTGAACAAGCTTACAGAAGGTGAGGAAGTCTTAGGAAAGTCTAGGGGAAAAATTGTGACTAATATAGAACTGAAAACTGATCTACAAAGATAATGGTTAAAAGACTTTTAGAAAATCTCTAAAGAAGTATATTATATAGACAGCATTTAGTTGAAGACTACACCTTAGACAACACCCAAATTTGATAAGAGAAGAGGAACTAGCAAAGAAAAAAAGGAATACTAGTAAGAAAAAAAAAAATACAGCTTCTAGAATGACAAAGGGTAAAAGAGTTTCAAAAAAGGGGGAAGGGTAGACAAAAGATATTGCAGACATGTCAAAGAAAATTAAAACTAAAAAAGTGTTATAGACCTTGATGACCTTCAAAAATGAACATAAAACTTAGCCATTAAATTACTGCTAGTGTTCTTTAGAATATAATAGTTTAATCATTCTACTTTTGTCAATGGGTTCCCTTAAAGGGTCAGAACTGCATTTTAACAAAATCCCAGAAAAAAGTATAAAAAATAATTAGGTTATAAAGTTGAGGTAAAGACAATTCAAGGTTGAAGGAATGAGTGATTCAGAAAACTAGTAAGTACGAAAGCATTTTTCATTAGTCATTAGTAATAGTGCACTACACTGAATAAGTAACCCAATGACATCTCTTCCCACAAATAGATGTTGTTAAAGCTTAAAACTACCCTATTCAGAAATGAACAGTTCCCCCCAGGAAAAGCCTTTGGGAGGCCTCAAATTTATTTAATACAGTAGATTAAGAATTTCTTCTAAAACAGAGTTGTAATGGTCATTATCACTATGCTTCAGGATACAGGCACCATTTTACATGTAGGATGATGCAAGAAATAATCTAGTTGATCATTCCTAGCTGGAAAATGTTTCCACAAACATCTAACCAAAATAAACTGGTTAAAATAATTCCTCAGTTCTCAGAATGCTACTAAGAATTCCAAGTCAAGCTTTTTTTTGAGGGGGGGGGGGAATTTAGATTATGTTAAAGACTTTTGGGGGGGGGGGGGAAGTCCCATGATGTTGAACACACAAGCAAGAATGCTATGATATCGGAGTGGCCAGGTAGCACAGCAAGTAAGATCACAGGCTCCAGTGTCAGGATGACCTGGGTATCGAATCTGGGCTCACACACTTAGCACCCACCTAGAAACACCTGGCCGTGTAACCTTGAGCAAGTTACTTAACCCCAATTGCTTTAAAAAAAAAAAAAAAGGATGCTATGATAGCTTCTAAGCAAGGAGACTAGGTAAAAGCCACAAGTTAAAAGTTGCTTAGACAGCTTTATTCCACTAACAATTCCTGAGTTAGAAGTCAAAGGTCAGAATTAGGAATGCAGAATTTTAGGTCAGACTTACATATCTTCAACTCTTTATCTAGTTACAACAAGTCTTTCTCAATACTTCGAACCCATCTAGGGATGTAGTTCTTGGAATCTGAACATAGGGATAATGACCATTGCAACTCTTAAAATCTTTTCATTTTATTAAGAGACTCTTTCTAAAAAGCACAAAGGGAAATTGGTATAGTTAAAAAAAGTATTATAATGGGAAATGATCTAGGTTCAAAAACAAGGCCTGTTAACTTACTATGTGGTCTTGAGGCAAGATCCTTTGACACCCTCTATGGGTCTCAAGTTTCCTCATCTAGAAAATGAAGTAAATGGTTGCAAAAGTCTCATTCAGTTCTAAATTATATACATTTCCATGTATTTGAGGGCTAGCTTAAAAAAATAAAACATGATGCTATATATGAAACAAAGATCAAACAACAATCCCAAATTAAGTGCTCTTGGTTTTGGCAAAACTAACCATGAATATGATTGTAATGTTTCTTATAATTCAATTCAATATTGCATACAAGCATTCGGTTATGTGGCACTTGTCATATTAATGTCACTCTTATCTGTGTATTCCTCATATCCCCCTCCTGAATTTAACCTTCTGGAGGGCAGGTTCTATGTCATTTTTCAATTTGTATCCCACAGTATACTTCAGAGTAGATCTTTAATAAAAGCTAAACAAAACTGAATATAATTGTTCCCCTTTTTGCCTTCTGAACCCATAAGTGTTCAGGATACTAAGAGGGTTTTATTGTTTCATCAATCATCACTTTTCATAAGTTCAGTTACTTCCTGAAAGTCTTTGTAAGATCGCTAAATAATATTATTGTCTAACTTATACTGTCTCCATATTTCAAATTTGTTCTTTACTTCTCTCATACTTTTATCTTTCCATCTTTTCCTACATCTCCCAAATGTGTCTGTTAGTCTCCACAACAAAAAGTTTCTAATACAGAAAATAAGGTGAATGAATTCTTATTATTTGAATACCCTTTACACCCGAATAACATTTCCTTTTGTGTCTGAGTAAATTACAGAAGGATAAAAGAGGTCTTTTCTTAGCTTCTCATTAGGTTAAAAAAATACTACAGTATGACCTTGAACAAGTGACTTTTCCTCTGAGGCTTGCTTTTCCCTTTCTGTAAAATGAGGGTAATATCTTTAACTCCTTACTCTAAAATTCTATGATTTTATTAATAAATTTCTGCAAGAGATTATAATGGTAGTTCTTGACCATCTAAGTAATTGCTGTACTCATAAAAAGCACTTCCTTTCTCAACAGAATCTTGTACTAATCAAAACTGTAACACCAAACAAATGAAGTTTCTTAAAATTTTTTTTTTTTACTTTTTGCAGGGGAGAGGAGCAGGGTAATTGGGGTAAGTGACTTGCCCAAGATCATGCAACTAGTAAGTGTTAAGTGCCTGAGGCTGAATTTGAACTCAGGTCCTCCTGACTCCAGGGCGGTGCTCTATTCACTGTGCCACCTAGAAGCCCCAAGTTTCTTAAGTTAAAGAAGTTAAAGTTAAGTTTTCTTAAGCTTAGTTTCCTTTCAAAATGAACTCCTGGTTAAAATGGAAGATTCATTAAAAAAAATTAAAGTACTACATATTCCAGTATTCAAATTTAAAAAAGTTGAAATAATCTTTATAGGCTTTATAGAATTCAGGCTCTTTTAAACTAAAAAGAATTCATTTCTACCAGTCGATCCAATGTAAAAAAAAAAAAATCCTGCATATTTTAAAAGTCCTGCATAATAAAATGCTGCAAAGACAAATAACTTCAAATGCCTTAACAGAAAGAAAAATGTCTTCAATCTACCATTACCCAAAGAATCACTGACATCTCAAAAATGACATTTTCCCTTGATAGGCTGGTTCTAATCAAAGAATCCACAGGTGGGGGGGGGGGTTGTTTTCTGGCGTCAAGCATTTAGATTTTTTTTTAATTTTCCTTCAAGAGCACAGAAGAAACTGGAAAGCGATTGAATGCGCCTATGTTTCAACAAATCGTCCCATGCTGCAGCAGAGAAAACTGGCAGATCTGCTCCTCCTCCAAAGGCCCAGCAGTTAAAGGACGGTCGCGCTCTTCTGCTCAGAGTGGCTGCAAGCACAGACGCCACATCATATCGCATCGGTCCGAGAAAACTGGGCGGTGGCAACCCGGCTTAGCCAAAACTGCCTCCCCTCCCCAATTTTCCACATTCAACACCGCTGGAGGCGCTCTTCCCATCACTACAGCATCTAGAGGTGGCCACCACCAGGCGCAGGCCAGGGAAGAGAAGCTGGAGCAGAGGCAAGCAGCCGCAGGACTAGCGCTACCCACAAAAGAACTTCGCCCCTTCCCCAGAATGAGTCCACTAGGGGGACTAAAGCAAAACCAAAACCCTTCGGAAGGGCACGGTACTAAGGCCAAAGGCCACCCCAGCCCCTAAAACCAAATCCACTCCACTCCCCCGGCTCCTCATTATTTAATATACGCATCCTTGGTTCTCCAGTTAACCACAAACTCTAGGGACTGGGAGTGGGGCTGGAACAGACAAAGAGGGAGAAAAGAAGGGAAGGGTATGGAGACACTGCGGCGGTGAGAAGACACATGGTCCCTGCAACGGAGACGCAGACAATAAAGAAGTCGGAGTAAGACTACACTAACAATTACTATCACCATCACCACCACCACCCCCCCCCCCCCGGCTCCACCCTCCTCCCTCGACCTCGCTCTAGGCAAAGGGCAGACAAAGCTCCCAGGTTTGGAGGTGGGCTCCACACCAAAGGGGGTGGGAAGGGCAGGCAGGACCCCTCCCTTCCTCTCTCTGCCCCCTCCCCCCCAGCAACACCCCACCGCCCCTCCCCATCCCACTCCCGGGCCGGGCCGGACCGGACAAGATGGGGGAGGGCGCTCACTCACCAGCAGAGCCCGAGGATCCTCTGCGCTTGGGCGCGGCCGGGGTTGAGGGGGGCGCGGCCGGGGCCGGGGTACTCGGGGTCCAGGCAGGGGGCGCAGGATCCGGGTGGGGACCCACGCCGGACGTTGGGGGAGGGGGAGGGGGGCGGGAAGGGGGCTCGTCTTCCTCCAGGTCTGCGGCTGCGGAGGGCGGCGGGGACGGCGAGGACGAGGACACTGGGCTGGGCTCCCAGCGGGGCTGCCGCTCCGCGGCCGCGGGGGGCGCCGCAGGCAGGGGCCCGCGGGGGGCCGGCGGGACCGACTCCTTCTCGAAATCCAGGAGGGGCGCGGCGGCTGCAGCGGCAGCGGCGTTAGCCGGCAGCGGCGTCGCAGTCATGCCAGCGGCCGGTTTCCTCTCCAACACCTCCAGCTCCTCCAGGTCCTCGTCCTCGTCCTCTTCCTCCTCTTCGTCCTCCTCCTCCTCCTCGTCCTCGGGCTCCCTCACGAACTGGTACTTGAACTCTGGCTGAGGCCGGGCAGGGCCCGCGGCGGCGCCCGAGGAGGAGGAGACCAGAGGCGACTGGTCCAGGTCTTCCATGGCCGGGCTCGGAAGGATGCTGCTGGGCTAAGGGAACGGGAAGGGAGGAAGCGGGGCGGGGAGGGCTTTCCACCCGGGACCCGGGGAAACGCCGAGAGGAACGGAGACGGAGACTGACTGAGGGACACAGAGCGAGAGAAAGAGAGGGAGAGAGAGGCGGCTGGGGCGCGGCGGTTGCGGCTGCCCGAACAATGAGTCGGCTCCTCCTGCCTCAGCGCCCGCAGCTGCGCTGCTCTGCGCTGCGCCGCGCCACCCACCAGCCCCCAGGCACCGCCGCCGCCGCCCAGACCGGGGAGGGAGGGAAGGAGGACGGCGGAGAGAGGCGAGCTAGCAGAGCCAAGAGACTCTCCGCCCAGTTTGGCGCGACTCCGGCTGGGAGAAATGCGGACCTGGGCGGGGAGGGGCGGAGCTTGAGAGGGACAGTCCCGCGAAAAGCACGAGCCAATAGGAGGTGGGATCCAGGAAAAGAACGGCCGAACACCCCAATGATAACGGGAAGGGAGACCAAGGGTTTGCAGCCTCACTCTAGCCGCGGGAGGGGGGGGGGGGGAGTGAAGTTCCATGGGCGGTGCTTAGGGACCAGGGGATTTTGTCCTGGCCTCCTGGGGATGCTCGCCTGGGCTAAGGCTGGCTGTTGGGACTGGCCAGGTTTATCGGTTAAAGGGTGGGAGAAGTACCCTGAGATGTGGGCCACGGGGCATTTTTAGAAGGGGAAATCCCCCCTCGCAGAAAACGGAACCGAAAAAAAATTAGGTATAATGGCTCCAGGAGGCTACGGGGTCTTGATTTTTTTTTAATTCAATAAACAGAACAGACACTTAAAATGCCCAAGTGATTTCTTTATCTCACCCTGGAACCCTCCAAAACTAACCACCACGTTCAAGATTCTCTGTGCCCTCCAGTCCCTGCGCTGGGATGGAGACAGAAGAAGCCAGAGCTATAAAGGGGAGGAGAATGAAACGTTCCAAAGGCTTTTCACCTCTTTGCTAGGACGTTTTAGCCTTTTTAGCCTGCGTTTGGCCTTTTCACGTGGTGGGAAGATGAGTCATCCGGGTGGAGGGTGGGAGCCTAACAGGAAGAAGTTTGCCTCTATGTCTGGGAGGTAACTTGATTCATGTTACATTTAAAGTCTACTCAGTTTTGTAATTAAACATTTCTGATGATTCAGGCGGTCTGGAAGTTCAGCTGTGCATTCAGAGCTCTGCCTTTGATTTGTAGGAGTGGACTTGACCCTCGTTTCAATTTCTACAGTGTTTGAAATTTAGAGAAGTTGATTTCAGCATATACAAGAATCAAAACGTAGAAATTTAGATTTTTGTTTGTTTCCAACGTAGTTTTCATTTTCAGGGTGTACTCCTAATTTGCCACTGGGAATTGCTGGTTATTCAAAATGATCTTTTAATCAAAATTCAAACCTCAAACATGTCGAAAAAATCACTCTTATAATTTATATTAACTCAGGCTTAATCTGATTATGCACTTTCATTCCAGGAAGAGGGAACATTGAATAAGATATACCTTCCCCACCACCACCACCCTTTTCATGTTTGTGAAAATAATAAGCTTTTCTACCTGGCCAGATCACTTATCTGAAGTAGATTAAACATAAATTATGAAATTTTATGGCCTTGCAGTTTCCCACAATTGTAACCTGCCTTTAATTCAAAGGTTCAATTCAACAAACATATAAGTGCTGGTGGCACTCCACACCTAAATTATCTTGTATTAATTTTGGGTTTTTCTCTACGTACTGGGACATGTAGATGCAAGGGCTCTTTCATTTTTAGTTTTGTATCCTCAGTACATAGCACAGTGTAAAGTCTTGTGAACTAATTGATTGATGGCTTTCTGTGTTCAAACCACTGTCCTAGACACTGGGAATACAAATATGAAAAACACTATCGTCCTTGTCATTGGAACAAGATCTGGAACAAGAGAAAGGACCTCTGGGGCCATCTAGTACAACCCCCTTGTTTTCCAGTGAAGGAAACCAAGAGCTGGGGGATATTTAGTGACTTGCTCAAAGTTTGGAACTTAGGGCTCTGACTTTACAGACACAAGTAGGATGCAAAGTTGGTTTGTGAAAAGGACAAAGGAGAGAGTCAAAGGGCTGTAAGAAAATTTGAGGAGAAAGAAATCACTTTCAGAGGATGAAGAGATCAGAAAAATCATGACAGAAGTGATGCCCAAGTTGGACCTTGAAAGAAAAAGAGGGTCTAAGTTTGGGAGGGTCTAAGCACAGGACATGACATAATCAGATAACCCCTAGGACTTCTCTCTTTAGTACCCATAAATATTGCTCTGTAAGTGATTACAATAGTTTTAGGAGACAGGTGAAAAGGACAACCAGAATTGTGAAGGGATATCTGTTTATACCACAGTTGATTGATTGAAGGGAATGGGAGTGTTTAGCCCAGAGGATTTAATTGGATAAATATTTACTATGTACCTGCTAAGTGCTGATCACTGTCCTAAGCACTGGGGATACAACAAAAAGAGGCAAAAGTCTACCATCTAATGAAGGACCCATGCAAACAAATATATACAAAGCAACTTGTTCAGCCATTCTCCAATTGATGGGCATCCCCTCAATTGCCAATTCTTTACCACCACAAAAAGAGCTGCTATAAACATTTTTGGACTTGTAGGTTCTTTTCCTTTTTCTTTGATCTCTTTGGGATATAGACCTAGTAGTGGTATAGTTGGGTCAAAGGGTATGGGCTTTTTTTTTAGCCCTTTGGGCATAGGGTTTTTTTGTTGTTTTTTAAATAAAGTATTAAACTTAATACATATTTTAAAAGAAGAGCAATATATACAGCATATATATTTGTAGCATTATGTACGATCTTCTTTTTCTATTCTCCTTTCTATATGAAAGTGCTCATCCTATTTGGTATTGATAAAGTTCAGGATAAAACATTTTTAAAGAATCATTGGGAAAATGAAAATGAGAAAAAAAGAAGACAGGCTGGTCTCATGGTTCAATTAAAGAGCCCTTATGCTCCACCAGTATCTTCACAAAGTCAGAAAAAGTGAGAAAGGTTGTTCACATGTTGGGTGGATCCACTGCAGTAAATTTCTGAAAGAACATGGACAAGAGTCATATAGGAATGGCTGTCATGGATAGGTTGCAATCCTCATTAGCAATTCCATCTAAATTGAGGACACAAATCCATTTAAGAATGTGTCATATCACTGAAAATATAAATTTCTCTCATGTGCATATGTATATATATATATATATATACACACACACACACACACACACACACATACACTTATGTTTGTATTTCACATGCAGGCAAATACAGACATATAAGAAAGTACTAAAGAAAACCTCTTTGGGAGAATGGATTTTTCTATTAAGTACACCGGATGCACCGTGACAGTTCAACTTTTCCCATCCTTTCCCCAAGAAACTTAATGTAATCTGAACTGCTAAAATCCTTCTGAAATGTTCAGTTATGTATACAGATTAGTGATGCAGCATGAGAAATTTTGGAAGGACTTCATCTATCAACTTCAGCTTAGTTATATAAGATTCTTGTAGTCACATGACTGCCTTTGTATTTGCTCCAACCAAAATAATCTCAAAGGACTATTTTTCTTCATCCATCCCCCATAAGTTTTTTAAAAATACAATACATATCCTAGAAAATAACAGTTGTAAAAATAGTCAGTAGCAATTAACATAAGGACAACAAAACAACATAGCTCTGTCAAATGTCCCCCACCTATCCACCTTACAAAAATTAAAATAAACATAAACAAAAATTAAAAAACAAAAGCACCTGGAGTAGTGATTAAGAGTGATATACTTGGGGTCAGGAAGACCTGGGTTTGAATTCTGTCTAAGATATTTACTAGCTGAGTGACCTTTGGCAAATCACTTAACCTTTCTAAGCCTCATTTTCCTCACCTGTGAAATAAGAATAATACTATCTATGTTATAGGGTCCATTTGAAGATCAAATAAAATATTACATGTAAAGCATTTTGCAAACCTTAAAGCACAATACAAATTTTAACTATGATGATGATACATAATTTTATATTTGATGCTATATTTGATATATGGTAATCTATTTCAGTTATTTCTAAGAAATTAAATTATTTGACTTGTGCCTAAGAGTAAGATTGAATCTGTGTACTATTAATAGTACAATTAAATAAAAGAGTAAGGAAAATGTGGTGATTTGTGTCTAGAACTAAAAGGTATGAGGAGAGCTTAAAAATCACAAAATTTGTGATAGACAAAAACATACAATAATAGTTTGAAAACTGCCTATTACTCCACAGAAACATCTGGAATCAGCTTGCTTGGTTTGCTAGCAGGTATTTGGGAAGAGAAGCAGCTGGAATATGGTGGAAAGACCATTCGACTTAAAAATCAAAAGACCTGGCTTTGAGCTCTGCCCCTTACTAACTTTATAAACTTGGGCAGTTAATTTACTGTAGGTCTTATTTCCAAATCTGTGAAATTCAGGCATTAGATTAAATGATTCTAAGATCTCTCCCAGCTTTCATATTCCATAATATGGGAATGGCTAGAGGCAAAATGCAAATTCTGTCTGACACATATTAAACACTTAATAAAATGCTTTTTGGCTGCTGAATCATGATAATTTCTGATGCATTCATTGAGTCAACCTATCTTTGATATTATCTTGTCAAGATTAAAAAATTGTGGTATATAGACTACTAAACATTCTGGTTTAGCTATTGTATCAGAGAACTGCTTAAGGTTCATTCTGTCTGACATAATAATAATAATAGCATTTACGTAGCACTATCAGATTTGCAAAGCATTTTACATATGTTATTTCATGTGATCCTGATAATAACCCAATGAAGTAGGTACTTCCATTGCTATCTCATAGATAAGGAGTTTGGGACTAAGAAAAGTTAAGACTTTTCCAGGGTTGTACAGCTAGCTAATATCTGAGGCAGAATTTGAATTCAGATCCTCCTTACTAGTCAGCTAGGTAGTGCAATGGATAGAGCAGTGAGCTTGGAATCAGGAGTATTCATCTTTATGAGTTCAAATCTGGCCTCAGACATTTATCCGTGTTACTCTAGGCAAGCCACTTAACCTTGTTTACCTCAGTTTCCTCATCTGTAAAATGAAGTAGAGAAGAAAATGGTAAACCCACTCCAGTATCTTTGCCAAGAAAACCCCAAATGGGGTCACAAATAGTTGGATATTACTGAACCACAACCAACTCCACTTCTAACATACTATCTGCTGTACTGCCTAGAAATTTTGCTATGGTCCTATGGAGCATAGGAAATGAAGTGACTGTCCTGGATACCAGGATATAAATTACTGGTTAGGGAGAAGTTACCTTGCTTAAAGACAAATAGCAAGAGTCACAGAATTACAGACAAAGAGCTAAAAAAAACTTCAGAGGTCATCTAGTCCAACTCAGACCTGAAGAGGAATTCCCTATACAACACTCAACAAGGCTCTGCTTAGAGAACTCCAGTGAGAGGGGCCCCACAATCTCTTAAGGAAGACCAGTCTATTTTTACTTCACTCCAATTGTTAAGAAGTTTTCGTTGTATCAAGCCTAAATCTAGAGGCAGATGGCAGTACAGTGGATAGAGTACCAGTCTTGGCGTCAGGGAAGACCTGAGTTCAAATTTAACCTCAGACACTTACTAGCCATGTCACCCTGGGCAAGTCACTTAACCTCTGCTTGTCTCAGTTTCCTCAACTATAAAATGGAGATCATAACAGCACCTACCTTTCAGAGTTGTGGAGATCAAATGAGATAATATTTGTAAAAAGAGCTTAGCACAGTGCCTGGTACATAGTAGGTACAAAATAATGCTTATTCCCTTCCCCCTAAATTTGATTCTCTGCAAATTCCTCCAAATCATTCCACCCTAGTCTTTTCCTCAGCAGCCAAATCTAATCCTTCTTCCATGTGACAGCCCAAATGCTTGTAAATTGCTATTAAATTCTCTCTAGCTTGAAAAAGAAAAGATTTAAATATTACTACTAATGCCTTTATCCAGTCTTCAAATAGCATGTTATCTAGTCCACTTACCATTTTGGTCACCCTTTTCTGGACACATTCCAGTTTATCTATTCCCTTAGTAAACAGTTATGCCCAGAATTGAGTAGTATTTCAGATATGACCTATTAAAGTTTTAAGCTCCACTAAGACTTTTGGGACACCCTGTATTGTATATAGTAACTCTAGTCAAGGAGAGGAAACCTGTGACCTTGAGGCCACATATGACCCTCTAGGTCTTCCAGTGCAGCCCTTATACTGAATTTAGATTCTGCCAAAATGCAATACTTAAGGACCAGGGGGCCACATGTGACCTGAAGGCCACAGGTTCCCCACTGCTAGATGCTTGAAGGCTATTCAAGTGGAATCCATGGGAACAGTACAATATTTCACATTTATAGGATTACCACATATGGGGCCTCCTTGTAAGGGAAAAGCAATACCTACCACTGCTTTATCAAGGGTGTGCTGGAACCAGTTATTAACTGACTCAAGAGAAACTTTTGTTTGAAGCAAATGCTACAAATCAGGGCTTGCTTTATCGCTTCATTGATTGTCTAGACTTCAGAAAGTGTTAAACTTTAAAAAAGATTAAACTTAAAAGGTCATCATGTGTACATTTTTTCCCCTAGAGAGATGGTTATTAAACATTTACCCACTTTTCCCCCACTATGTTCTCAGCATTTCTTCCCTTCTTCCCTCACTCCCTCCAGGTGACCCTCAGCCTTGATGGGACTTACAAACAGCCCTCCTAACTTAAGTGCTCCTAGGGTACTACACTTCCAAGAGCAGAAGATCCCTAAGGGTCTGGACAGTTACTTCAGAGTTATAGCACTACCTTGAGATTGTGATTGCCAAGCTGGAAAATTCAGGTTTGTTAATGATCATAAGTGAACATTTATATGGCACCTAATGTGTGCCAGGCATTGTGGTGAGCACTTGATCTCTCATTTGATCCTCATAACAACCCTGAGATAGATGCTATTATTATCCCTATTTTACAGATGAGGAAACTGAGGCCAACAGAGGTTAAGTAACTTTTTCCGGGTGACACAGCATCAAAACTCTGAGGCTAGATTTGAATACAGGTCTTCCAGATTCTAATCCCAGCCCGCTATCTTCTGCACCACTTAGCCAGTCTGATTGAAAACCAGCCTTCTAGAGAGCTACCAGATTACCACAGTGCCCACAATTACAAGAACATTGGAGATCAAAGTCTGAGTTTGTTCCTCCTAATTATGGCCTGGTGCCTTACTGCTTCTTGGTTTTGGCAACCAAAGAAATCAGCTTGATCCAGGTCCTTAACTTTCCAGAATTCCTCTAGTGAGTGACCAACTGTTGACAGATTATATTTTTAATATTTCTGGTTCACCCCCTGAATTTCTTGAAGTTCTTTCCTCTGCTTCATTTCTCCCCTACTATTATCCCTGGATATGCATCATTTACTGGAGAGTCAGTGTCTTTGTCTCTCTCCCCCAAACTCCTCCATGTCTAACCCCCTTGAAGGTATAGCTTCTTTCTGATGGCCAAACCCAAGGGTACAGTTCAGATGCATAAAGTAGCTAGTGATCTGAGTCAATAAAGGGCAATAAGTACTTGTCAAGGAAACACGAGAGAGGAAGATTTCTCCTTGGGGAATGGCTGGGCAATACCCACATTTGAAATTATCAGCTTAAATTTATGTTTTGTTCCCTTACTTTTCTAAATGCTTACCATGAAACAAAATTAAGTAAATTTAAGATCCCTATGCTAGAATCTTAAGTATAATTAAGTGTACTGATTTATGAAAATGAAGTTAGCATTAGAATTTTGAACTCTACAAAGTTCTAACTGTAATTAGCATGGAACTATAGATAAAATGACTATTTTGCCCAGCCATGCAAATTGTCATTACCCCCTCTGCTAAGGGAGTTAAAAGAAATCATAAAATAAACAAGTAAAAAATTCATTCAAATGGAAAATTCCTGTCATCTCTATTCTCCAATAGTAAGACATTTCTTTAGGCTGCTGCATTAATTCATTATCTCTGATGCTGGTATGAAAAGCATTCTTTGTGGAAAAATTTTATTCATCTCTTTTGTTTTTATATCACCTTCATTTCTAAATATATCCCTTTTCTCTCACCCAGGATGCCATTGCTCATAACAATGAATTTTAAAAAAAAAAAAAAAAGGAAAAAAGCACTTCAGCTAAAAGAAAATTCAACACATCACTTGAGTCTGACAATATATGTGATGTTCCATACCTGTAGCCCTCCACCTCTTCAAAGAAAGGATTGAGTAAGGCACATTTTTTTTCATCTCATTTTTTGGCACCTCTTCACCTTAGCCAAACTTCTTAGTCATACTAATTACACTGTGTTTAGTTCATTTTTTAAAATTATGTTTTTATAGTCATTGTGTATTTTGTTTTCCTGATTCTGCTTACTTCATTCTTCATCTGTTCACATAAATCTTCTCAAGTTTCTCTAAATTCATTCTTGAAAATTGGAGGGGAGAGAGGAAGAAAGGAGAGGAACTCAAAATCTGACATGGTTTATGGCACACATTCAAGCACAGTTTTTAAAACTTAAAAATTACAATTTTCAGAAAAAAAAGATTTAAAGAAAAGAATTTTAAAGAAGAAATGAGTCATCATGGTTGGTGGCTCCCTGCTGAGGGGTTCTGAGGAAGCTCTTTGTCAACCCTATAACAACAATAGAGAAGTTTACTGTCTTCCTAGAGCATGTATATCCAGTACATGGCAGAGAACCACCCACCCCCAAACCCCACTTGACAGACCTAATGACTACTACTATTTTCAATGTTTTACATGAGCCCAAATGACACAGACCAAAGAAAGCCAGAGAACATTAATAAATATTGTGAAGTTTTGGTCAAGAAACTGATGAACTTAGGGGCACAAGTAGGGTTTTAATCATTCCTTGAAGGCAAGGGCTTCAGAAAAGCAAGACAGATTTGGAAAATTAACAGTTGGTTGCAAAAATGTCTGAAAATGGAGCTTGTATTTCTGACTCATAGTTCAAAATTTAAGAATGGCTAATCCGGGAGGGCTAGGTGGCACAGTGAGTAAAGCACTGGCCCCAGAGTCAGGAGGAGCCAGAGTTCCCTTCCGGCCTCAGACACTTAACACCCACACAAAAAAAACTAGCTGTGTAACCTGGGGCAAGTTACTTAACCCCAATTGCCCTCCAAAAAACAAACAAACAAAAAAAGAATGACTAACCCTAAAAAGGATTGGATGTGTTTGGTTAGAGCAAAAATCTCATCAAAAGGATGAAAAATATAAAGGATGAGGGAGGGGGAAAACTGTGCTTATCAATAAAACGATTCCCTAGAGCAGGGAAAATATAGGAAGAAAAGAAGTTCCCAAATTCCCAAAAGACAGAATCTAAGTGTCCAGCAATGAAAATCCATGACCTCAAGTCATGGATACAGAAATTCATATAGTATGTGTAAGAAGCAAGGCAAACTAATGCAAGGTGTCAAATTTGACCTCATAGGCACTATTGAAACTTGGTGGTATGAGATCTATGAGTGGAATACTCATAAGTTCTAGAAGGAACAAGTTAGGTAAGTTGTAAAAGGAGTTAATATTAAGTAAATATTAACAAAAACTCATGTGAGGAAATTCAGGGACCAAATGGTAGATTTGTGATTAGGAGCATTTTAGTGACTGTCAAAAGTGATAGAAACAGAGCATTATTCTTATAACAGTCCATTATAGACCACTTGGATAGAAGGAAAATATGGGTAAGTATTTAAGGAAACATAAGCTTGGAATGAGGGAATAGTATTAAAGTAATAAATGATATAGAACTTTTATTATCCAGACACCTATAGGAATTCTCTCTTAACCAAAAGAAGTCATCATTTCCTGACATACAAATTTCTTTATATGAGAGTATCCTCTCTGATAGAATGTAGCTCTCATCCTTAGGGAGGAATTGGCTATTAGATTTTGTGATAGAGGAGAAGAAAGCTAGATGCAGTCTGAAATGTCCCCAAAATGTAGTTTTGGGTTTTGTTTTGTTTTTAAAGCACTTGGGGTTAAGTAACTTGCTCAAGGTTACACAGCCAGTTATTTTGTGTGGGTGCCAAGTATCTGAGGCCAGAACGGATCCCAGATCTCCTGATGCCGGGTCTGGCACTCTTACTCACTGTACCACCTGGCTGCCCCCAAAATGTAGTTTTAAGAAGAAATGAGTCACGATGGTTGATGGCTCCCTGCTCCTCACAGAACCTCCATTTAAGGTGGGCCCTCAGGCATCCATCTTTTAATTTTCCACCTGGTTGAAATCCCATACCAAGAATTGGGTACCTGCCCACCCTAGACCCCACTCCACTCCTTCCTAGTTTTCTTTTGTGTGTTGTTTCCCCATTAGACTATAAGATCCTTCCTTAAGGGCAGAAACATTCTTTTTCAAATTTGTATTCCCAGCACTTAGTATGCCAGTCTGGTACTCAATAAATATTTGTTGACAGACTGACATGAGTAATATAGTTTGGCAATGATGTTTGTATCCCTCATATTTGGTAAACAACTCCTAATGATTGTATGTATTCCCCAAATCTTACAAACAACTGATAAACACTCATGAACGACACTAAGAAACTACAGCTTTGATTAATAGTTTCCTTCATCATTAGCTTAAGTAATCAATCACTAATTAGAACTTAGAAGTAGTATAACCACCCATAGACAGAACAATCACTAATTAGACCTGAGAAGTAGCTTGTAAACACCCTTAGACAGAACTATAAAAACACTGGAAGCACTGCACATCAATCAGCCTGCTCCTAGGTCTTGTCTAGGATAGACTCCAGTCTTCCCCACACTTGGAAATGTGAGCTTTCCACATTTGCCTACCGATTGATGAATATTTGCAAGAATGTCACTGTGAAGGAAAACACATGGCCTCTGGCTGGGCAGAGAGGGAACCTTATCTGCACTAGATACAAGACATAATCACCAGGACCTTAGGAATCAAGTAGATGATTGTTCTAGAAGGTGTGGTATTTGTATTATTGAATACTCAATGAAGTTTGATAGCATGCATTGATGAATCAGCCAGTCAATTAGCATTTATTAAGTGTCTACAATGTGTAAGGTACTGTGCTAAGCTCTGGGAATAGAAAGAAAGACAAAAAAAAAAGTCTCTGTCCTCAAGGAACTCATGGTCTACAACGTACAATGATAAGAATCAGCCTTATGGGGGGGGGGGGGAAGGCAGCCAGGTAGCACATCGAGTAAGAGCACCAGGCTCCAGTGTCAGGATGACCTGGGGTTCAAATCCAGGCTCAGCTACTTAGCACCACACCCAGAGATAACTGGCCAAGTAACGTTGCGCAAGTTACTTAACCCGATTGCTAAAAAAAAGTCAGCCTTATCAGTATTATAGTCAGCACTAATGAGTTCCCACAATCAATTTTAGGCATTTTGCATTGTAGTCTCTCATTAACTTAAATAAAGTTATGATTTCCTCTCAGTCTTTTCTACTCAAAGCTTTAAAAAAATTCTTCAGCTTTTTTCCCAGAGATCCCATTCTTGTATGAGCATTCCTTTTTTATTTTTTCCAGCTCCCTCTTGAAATTAACTTTAAATGGAGTTTTTAAGTGCCTGAAGTAGCAAGTGCTAATGTTTTTTTTATATAATAGGGTGAACTGATTAAGTTAAAACTACATAGAAAATATATAAACTTCCATTAAACTAGTAGCTCCAACTTTCTCCCACATCAGATTTTTTATCAGAGTTGATAATGTTGGGCATAAAAGGAGAGAGACAGAAGATCCCCGAGATTAAAATTGGAAGTGGATTTTATTACCTGGGGACTGCTGGGGTCACATACCCAAATCAGACAGTAAATTGGCATGAACAATATGCTGGTTTTTAAAGAGATTACAATAATCAGGTTATGTAAACTGAAACTACAATCAGTGATTGGTCAGTGTATATTTGAATTTTCCCTTGCTTTTCCTAGGCTGAGGAACAGGGAACCCAGAATGGGTGGAGATGGGGGGGGGGCAGGGAAGAATGGAGCAGGGATTTTACCCTAGGCTAAAACCCTCACCCAGATCAATTAGGAGAGGGAAGGGTAAAAGTTATCCTAAAATACCTGCTTACAGATTGTAATGGAAATGCAAATTTAAAGATCTTCCCTGCTCCTAGGCCCTTTGATAGGCTTAAGAGACTCTAAGAACCTTCCTTGATTTGAAAATATACTCTGCCTCCTAATAGGCTGAATGTGGTCACATGGAGCCTGTGGCAGGAGGTTTGGTTTTCAGGAATGCCCACACCTTGATGCTGTGTGATTGGGCAGTGGGTCAAGAGGGTGTTTACATTCTCTGAGCCAGGAGAAGGCTATATAATCCCTAATGTGAGGCTTTGCTTTGGGGGCTCACTTTGAGAAGTGTTCTGTGATTTGATCAGATGAGACGCTGGGAAGCCCTTGTTGAGAGCCCCTGCTTTGAAAAACCCAGATGTTGATTTGGTATGGATGTAATGGTTGGACAGTTTGGAAATCTGTCTACTTGATCTGTTTCTCTGTCTTGATAATTCTGTCTGTACACTCTGAAGTTCGGGGTGCTGACCTTTTTCCCCTGAGCTAGGTAAATGATATATATTTGACTAAAGTAAGCTTGGTAACCAATTTTGAGTTGCTTTCCTTTAGCAAAGCAGATCTAAGAACCTGTGTTGGCAGCCACCCTGGGGATGCTGGGGTGCTTGCTGCTACACAGATCAATGGAAGGAAGGGGAAGGGTAAAAGTTATGCTAAAATACCTGCTTACAGATCAATGGAAGGGAAAGGAGGGGTAAAAGTTATGCTAAAATGCCTGCTTACAGATCAGTGGAAGGGAAGGGAAAGTGGAGTTGTTGCTTACAGATCAATTAAGGGAAGGGAAGGTGGGGTTGTGCTCAACAGATAATAAGTTGCCAAAATGACTAACAAATTTTGACTCTTTACTCTAACCTTGATCCATCCAAATTTAATTCCTCTGCACTTTTGATAAGTGTACCACAAGCCATTGAGAGTATAAAGATTAAAAACTTCACACTTCTTGTCCACAAAGAGTTTACAATCAAAAATGGAAAATACAACACATAATAGGAATTTCTCATATCCCTACCTCAATAACTACAAAGAGCCTAGAACAGGGGTGGGAAACCTTCAGCCTCGAGGCCACATGTGGCCCCTTAGGTCCTCAAGTGCAGCCTTTTGACTGAATACAAACGTCTCAGAACAAATTGAAAGTTTGTCAAAGGACAAAAAAGTTGAGGACCTAGAGGGCCACAGGTTCTCCACCCCTGGGCCCTAGACTTTTTTACTGGAACAATCAGAGGTATAAACTAGGCACAAACAAAGCCTAGATATCTCTACTAAGTTAGATATAGATGAGGAGAAATTACATTTCAGGAGTAAGGAATAGACTAAGATCAATCCACAGATGACGAAAGCAGTGAAATAGCTAAAATACAAACAGGGAGGAAAAAATCTTATGATCTAGATTACATCCTGATTATCTATGATTTCATCAAGCTAGAGAACTCTATATTCCAATGTTTTGTTGTTGAGTTATTTTTCAGTTGTGTCCTAATGAAGGGGTATAGGATCTGGGAACCCCCCTTGAATCTTCCCACTGGATCTGGGGCTCCCCAGGGGCCAAAAGTCCTCTTTTGTCTGTTATCCCCCTTGATCCCATCAAAACCCCATTCTCTTGGTTTCTGGAGTCTGACCTCAGTCCCATCAAGATCCTCCTTAGACTCCTCCTCCCCAAGACCCACCAAACCCTCCTCTAGATCCCTCCTACCAAAACCACCAAATCCCACTAAACCACCCCTAGATCCCTCCCACAATGCCTCCATGAAGGGACTGAGATCCAATCTACCACCAATTTACTACCCCTAAATCCCAAACCTCAACACTATTCTTCTTGACCATATTTTGGCATTTTCTTGGTGAAGATACTGGAGTGATTTTCCATTTTCTTCTCCAGCTTGTTTTACAAAGAGGAAATTGAGGCAAACAGGGTTAAGGGACTTGCCTAGGGTCATACAACTAGTAAGTATCTGAAACCAAATTTGAACTCAAGAAGATGAGTCTTTTTTACTCCCAAGCCTGGAACTCATTCTATTGGCTCATCCAGCTCCCCATCCATACCAATATAGATCTCTATTGTTTTTGACTTAGTAGTTAAGTCCTAGGGAATTGCCTGAGAGACAGAGACCTTGAGACTTTCCCAAGGTCATAAGTCGTAAGTGAATTTGGTAGGTGGAGGTCATTTAAATGAAAGCAGGTTTTAAACCCAGGTCTTTCTGATTCTAAACTCAGCACTTTATTTACTCTGCCAAACTTCCTCTTATCTTTAATATGTATTATCTATTAACTAATATATTTGTTATCTATTCTATGTTATACCAATAGATAATATGTATTAGTAGTTCCTTTATAACCAAGATTTAACTAAACAATGGCTGATTATTTTGTATTTTATTTCTTAAGTAGAATTTTTACTTGAATTCTAAATTCAGTCAGTCAACTGGCCTTTATTGAGCACCTACTATGTGCCAAGTGCTAAGGGCTGGAGATAGAAAGGCATTAACCAGTTATTGTTCTCAATGAACTCACAGTATTCTAATAAGAGAGATAACATGCAAACAACTATGTACAGAGAAAATATTTGCAGATAAATTAGGAGTGCTTTCAGAGGGAAAGCAGTAAGATTAAGGATGACTGGGAAAGGCTTATTTAAGAAGGTAGAAATTTAGCTGATACTTGAAGGAAGCCCAGAAAGCCAGGAAGCAGAGATGAAAAGGGAGAGTTCCAGGCCTGGGAGTCTGCCAGTGAAAGTGCTAGGAGTTTGGAAATGGAGTGTTGTGTTCCAATAACAACTTGTTCTTAAAATTAAAGGAAAAAAAAACAACAGTAACCCAGAGTCATAATACTAACTTCAGTCAACATGCTATATCCCAAATTCAGTTACAAGAAGAGAACATGTACTTTCAATGAAGATTTGAAAAAGGCTTAAAAAAGGTAAGTTAACTTGTCGGTGGCCACATGCCAATGAGAATCAGTGGTAGGATTTGAACCTAGACCAAATTCATATTGCTCTCTGAAGGTATTATTCCAAATTTATTTCTCCCTTTTAGAAATAACTCCTTGAGTTTCTATGTGTTTAGGTGAACCAAAATTTCCATTTTTATTTAGTTATGTTCTATACTCTAGAAAGAACGTTGTAAGTGTTGAAAAGTGAAAAATATTGTGTCCAGTTAGAGATGCTGTCATTTCTGTGATTCAGGCAAAAAAGTTCATTGGAAGATGAAGGGCCACTCACTGAAATTTGGTTGTAAGCTAGCTTTTTTTTTTAAAAAGTGGAAATAAATTTAGGATGGGAGGGAGAAGGAGAGAGGAAAAGGAATAACCTTCAGGATGATATGGTCCAAAAGCCAGCAAGGAAAGTTCTCTTCCACTCTTGTGACCTTATTGGGCTGAAAAGATATCATTCCCCAACAGTAATCTTAATCCAGACTCCAGCTTCAATCATAGTCCTATATCTATAAATAATGCTCTCTTTTAAGGAACTAAGATAGTATTTAAGGCAAGAGGAAGAAGCACACTAATATCTTTCAGCTATCTCTGATGTTATATGAGTATATAAACATGCAAACCAGTTACTTATTCTCACAAAAGTATTAGCGATACTTGTGTTAATAAGCAACGTTTAATTATAATTTTGAGTAGTTACTATTATTTTTATAACCTTAAAATCCGGATGGACATTTAAAGTGTTATTTTGAAAGTGACAAAAAGCATATGCAGGCACACACACACATACACACACACATATATGTATATGTATGTAAAAATATATATAATATATATTCATTATTACCAAAAATCAGAGGGGGCAGGACCATAATATTCATTCCTCTTTACTTAGTCCTTTACTTGTCCTTCAAAAAAGTGAGACTGAATGGTACTCCACGCCACAGAATTATTTAAAAGTTTGTGTGTTTATCCTTCCTTTCTGAAGGGGATCATGGTATCAGGGAAATGATGATATGACTTGCAGTTGACTTTGATTTGAGTGAGGGAGGACTGTGCAAAGTCACCAGCCTCACTTTCTCCTCCAGAACCATCTGGATCCAGTGACCATATACTCATTACAATGACTGGAGATGGCACAGGATGCACTGGCAGACCTTGGCCCTTTTAAAAGTTTATATTTTAACTCAACCTCCTAAGTATATGCAAAACATTTCCAAAGCAAATTACATTTTAATGATCCAATTTATTAAATTTAAATTTCAAAATTTCCAATTAATAAGCATTTTTATTTATCTGTCTTCTTTAATCCCTATTAATCAAATTTTAAAAAAGAAAAGCCCTCATTATTGCTGTATAGTTCAGTGGAACAAATGGCCACATCAGCCATTTCCAAAAATGCATGTCTGCATTTTGAGTTCATTACCTATCAATAGGAAAATGACATGCTTTATCTTTATTCCTTAGGATTATGGTTTAAGTTTTCATTTGATGCTGTATTTTACCATAAGCTGAAGCAGCTGGGTGGTACGGTGGATACAGTGCCAGGCTTAGAGTAAGGAAGATTCATCTTCCTGAATTCAAATCTAGCCTAAGACACTTATAAGCTGTGTAAAACTGGGCAAGTCACTTAACCCTGTTTGCCTCAGTTTCCTCATCTGTAAAATGAGCTGGAGAAGGAAATGGAAAACCACTCCAGTATCTTTGCCAAGAAAACCCACAAAGATTTGGACATGACCGAAAAATGACTGAACCGAAACAAAACAATTTATCATCGCTTATGAATTCTTTTACCTCTGAGACAGGTCAAAGGATCATAGATCTAAAATTAGAAGAGACCCCAGAAGCCATCTAGTCATAGAATCATAGATTTTAGAACTAGAAGGAAGCTTGGAAGCCATTGAGTCCAAGCCCTTGATTTTACAAATGGGGAAGCTGAGTCCTAGAGAGGTTAAGTGACTTGTCCAACTAGCAGGTGTCTGAAGCAATGTTTGAACCTATGTCTTTCTGTATTTAAGTACGGTGCCCCATCGACTGTGGCATGCTAATACATACTGTTTTATTGATGAAGAAAGGGAGGCCCACCTGGAGAAGTAAAGTGACTTGCCCTAAAGTGACACATGTAGTAGCCACAGAGGTAGAATCTGAACCCAGGTCTTTTGACCCCAGGGTCTCTGCTCTCTTTCTACTGTACATGTACATTGACAGTACAATAAATAAAATTATCATTCTTAACAAGTTCACACCAAATCATTGCTCAGGATTGACTATAGAACTAAACTCTATTTTCAGATAATGCATAATATCTGAAAAAAGTAATATAAAAATATAACATAAAATATAATATTTTAAAGAAAGGAAAACTATCTTATAGTTAAAGAATTTTAGAGTTATAAGGGCTCTCAGAGAGGAAAACACTGTAGAAAAAGTGCTAAATTTGTAGTCAAAGGACCTAGGTTCAAATTCTATCTCTACTACTGTTGGAATTCAGAGAGAGAAAGACAGAGACAGATACAGAGAGAGAAAGAGACAGGGCTGGGGGAAAGGGAGGTAAGACAGAGAGAGAGAAAGAGAGAGACAGAAAGACAAAGAGACAGAGAAATGAGGAGAAGGAGAGGAGAGAAGAGGAGAAGGGGGAGAGGAGGGAGAGACAGGAAAGAGAGACAGACAGACAGAGACAGAGAGAGACAGACAGACAGACAGAGAGACAGAGAGAGAGAGAGAGAGAGAGAGAGAGAGAGAGAGAGAGAGAGAGAGAGAGAGAGAGAGAGAGAGAGAGAGAGACTGCAGTATCATCATATATTTAACTAGATGAGCTGCTTTTCCCTGGCTTCATGTTTCTCACTTTTAAGGAAAATGTGAAAGCTGAGTAGACTTGGCAACACTTTGAGGAAGATAATATTAAAGTCAATTCCTAGGCCAGATAAATTAGGCAAAAGATAAAGCATACTGACTGCTGAGTTTTTTCATTTCAGCCAAAGTTGAAATGCTCCTCAAAAAATCCTAGATGAAGTGTGTGTGTATGTGTGTATACACACATATATATCCTTTTTTTTTTTTACAGTTGTATGTCACTTCTTTCTTCTCTGTGTAGTACCTAGTTAAAATATCAGAGCATAACATTTAGTGGGTTGGGATGGAATATGCTGGTCTATTTACTTGATCAACCCCCAACTTTACATCTATGTTACAAACAACAGAGTTAGGTTATCTCAGTAATTTAAAAAATGTCATTTTAGCCTCAATTCCGAAAATATTTTCTTTTCCTACAAACTATCTTATGAATGATGTGCTGAAAAGTACTGCATGTGTTTAAAGATTCTTTTTAAAAAAAGAGAAAACTATCTCTGAAAATCAGTAGATTGACTAATTTAAATTCATGAATTAACATAAATTATTATACTATATAGAACTTGATAATTTTTACATTATAACCTGAATACATTTTATTACCTAATTCTTTGAAAAGCAAGTCAATTACAACTAAAGTAAATAGAAGAAGGTTTATATTTAAAGAGAGGAAATGACTCAATATCTCTGAGGGAGACTGGGAGAGTCCTAAATTGAGGGGGAAGTAAAAGTGAATAAGCTGTTAACAAAAATGTTTCTAAATAGGCATTCAAGTTATGTATCAGCAACAGCATTTCTGTTAATAAAATATTTGATTCTCAGAATAAGATTTTTATATCAATACTTTTTTGTTCAAGAATTTCAGGAGGAAAGTTAATAAAGGCAGAATTTTCACAAGAGTTAACTTGGAAATGTAAGACTACATCTCATTTATTTCTTTTGTTTATTTGTTTGTTTTCTTTGGGGCTACTGAGGATATTAGCATAGCTACCGTGTTTCCCCGATAATAAGACCTATCCCGAAAATAAGCCCTCCCCTTACTGTGTAAGATTCCTCTAAAATAAGCCCTCCCCCGAAAATAAGCCCTATTGAGATTGCTACTGTAGTGAAGGTGATCCCCTGCGCTACACGCTACATTACGGTACCCTCTGTATGCACCGTCCCCCCGTGAAACGTACCGCTGCATCCAATCAATCCAATCAGAGCTGCAGCAGTGAGCGCGTCATCCTGTTCTTCCCCAGTGATTTGCTTATTGAATAAAAGTACATTTTTTTGTTCACATTTACCTGTTTATTAAAATTGCTGTCAATGTTCATTAAAATAAGCCCTCCCCTGAAAATAAGCCCTCTGGTGTTTTTCTGTCCAAAAAATTAATAAGACAGTGTCTTATTATCGGGGAAACACGGTAGGACCTACTTTGCTGCTCTGATGGAGGGAAGACATGCACACTGGTTCTATAGGCATACATATTAGTCTGAAGGACTTGCACTCTAGAACAATGGTGAAATCCTTTAATAGTTTCCATAACTGGGTGCTTTGTCAAAGAGGGTTGCTAAATTGGCCAGGAAAAGCATGGCTACGCAGTAGGCTATAAAAGGATAAGACAAATACTCTGCTCTCACTTCCTCTGGTTTGAGTATGTCTGTTGGGATTCTGCCAGCTCTCTCTTGGACTTCCACTGAGGATAGGGAAAGGCTTTCTCTTCCCCTTCCCAGCAGAAGCTTTGGCAGATTATACAAACATGGCAGTGAAAATATGTGCTTTCTTAGGTGAGCCAAAGACTAGACCTCAAGGCTTGTGTACTGTGTGTTTCTTTCCCTGAGCACAGGGGACCAAGCAACAATTCTAAAAGATGATTTTTCAGCTTTGATGGCTGCCTTGTGAATTTGTTTGAGAGCCTGAGAATTCCAGAGTCAGGTACTGGATGCCTGATGGGAACAATACAGTTTTTCAGAAGAGGATAGATGACTACTGATAGGATCCCCTGGAATTTGAAATCCCATGGAATTTGGTCAGAAGACCAGGACCTTGGTCAGAAGATCAAGTAACTCCTTGGACCCTAAAGACTGATGTCAAAGTGAAATGCCTATTCAGAGGTCCCATCAGCCTTCTTAGAAAAAGTCTTTTCTCCCTAGTCCTAGCGAGTATAAGAGTGTTAATAGGTTATAGTTTATGTTTTAAGTAAGTGTTACTGCACCCTATGAGTAGTCGTAGTAGATATCAGGTCTGAATAAGAGAGTTATTAATTTCTTTTGTGGTAAAGGAAATAAATAGCTGTCATATTCAGAACTGATATCTACTACTTTATACATTGGGCAATTCTTTTAGAATGGAGTCTGTTCATTTCTTTTGGAGATATCCTAGACATGTAAAATAACTACGTTTTACTGAAGTGATTTTTTTTTTTTATTTCTGAGGTTGAGAACTCACAGAATGCAAGAAAAGCCTAACTATACATCTTTGAGGTCATATTTCCCCAAGGAAATAATAAACCCGATCCAAGAGCTAGAGCCTCTTATGAGAGGTGGGGGCCCTGGGCCATGGATGACATTAGCATTTATATAAGGAACTCTTATGTAATCTCTATTTGCCTCAACATGACACTGGAATACCATCTACCACCAAGGTAGACAACAGCATTCTAGAACCAAATAAGACTTCGGGTTTAGAAGTGATGTTGCTCCCTTCTTCTGCCTCTTTGCTTTTAGCAATTCATTTTATTTCCCAAGAATCCTCAAACAGCTCATTAACACCCTTTGTATTTAGGTCAAGTTTCTGTTCCTCAGTGCAAGGTCTCTCCATGGTTCCCCGTCACATATTTTTACTCTTCTACTCAGATCTTTCCTTCCTTGATAAAACCATTCTTCAATGCTTTCATGATTGTTTCACCTCCAGCATTGATTTCATTTGTACGTGTTTGGTCAGTTCTAGTAAGTACAATAAAGAGATGTGCTTTGTGTATCACAACAATAAAGGCAGGGACTGATTCTGACAGTGTTCATTTCTCATCAGTGAATTAGTGTTTTACTTAACACATAAATATAATACACATATGATATACAATAAAGATGCATATGGTACATGATAGTATATAAAACAAATATATAATACATAACATAATGCATCTTAATTTAACATACATACATATGTGAAGCACACATATGATCCAATTCAAGTAATTATTGAGCCTGGATAGCCAAAAGAAGCTATTCTTTTTTTTTAATTTGTTTATTTTGTTTCCAATTTATGAAATAAAACAAACATTTCCATAACATAATAGAATAAAAGAAAAGATGATTGCACATGAAACAGCAAATCTATTATGAATAACTTGCTATTCCCTTTAAATATATAATAAAGTTATAGTGTAAATTCCTTTTTTCCTTCCCTCTTCCTCAACCCTGGAGATGGCTACCATTAGAGACAAAAATATGTATAAAATATGTATACATACATATATAATGTAAAATCATTCTATACATACTTCTATTTATCAAAGAGGCTATTCTTAAGGGGTATAACTTTAAAATTTACAGTCTTGTTGAAAAAATAAGACATATACCATAAAACAGGATATTACCAGATATAAAAGGCATGTGATGATAATAAATGTCATAAGCACTCAGATAATGGAGAAACTGACATGGGCTAAAATAGTCAGGGAAATCATGTAATAACTACAAATTTAACTGGTCTTTAAAGAATGATAATAGTAATACAACTTGCATTTTTTTTTAACACTTTGTGATCCATATAGGTATTTCAGAATCATGGAGTTAGAAGGAATCTCATCATTTTATGGAGTTAGAAAAAATGACAAAATTTATCTGGAAGAATAAAAGGTCCGGAATATCAAGGGAAATAATGAAAAGAAATGATAAGGAAGGTGGAGTGGCCATACCAGACTTTCAACTGTATTATAAAGCAGCAGTCATCAAAACTACTTGGTACTGGCTAAGAAATAGAGTGGTGGATCAGTGGAATAGGTTAGGCACATAAGACATAGTAGTCAATAACTATAGTAATTTAAAGTTTTGACAAACTCAAAGACTCCAGCTTCTGGGATAAGAACTCAGTATTTGACAAAAACTGCTGGAAAAACTGGAAAGTAGTATGGCAGAAACTGGGCATAGACCAACGCCTGACACCGTATACCAAAATGAAGTCAAAATGGGTTCATGATTTAGATGTAAAGGCTGATACTATAAGCAGTCAGGGAGAGCAAGGAATAGTTTACCTGTCAGATTTAAGGAGAAAAGAAGAATTTATGACCAAACAAGAGATAGAGAACAATACAAAATGCAAAATGGATGATTCTGATTACATTAAATTGAAAAGTTTTTGTATAAACAAAGCCAACGCAACCAAGATCATGTGGGAAGCAGAAAATTGGGAAAGAATTTTTATAACAAGTGTTTCTGATAAAGGTCTCATTTCTAAAATATACAGAGAACAGAGTCAAATTTATTAGAATACAAGCCATTCTCCAATTGATAAATGGTTAAAGGATATGAACAGACAGTTTTCAGAGGAAGAAATTAAAGATATCTATAATCATATGAAAAAATGCTCTAAATCACTATTCATTAGAGAAATGCAAATCAAAACAGCTCTTAGGTACCACATCTCACTGGTCATATTGGCTAACATGACAAAACAGGAAATTTATAAATGCTGAAGAAGATGTGGAAAATTGGAAGATTGATTCATTGTTAATGGAGTTGTGAACTGATCTGGCCATTCTGGAAAGCAATTTAGAACTATGCCCAAAGGGCTATAAAAATGTGCATAACCCAGCAATACCACTTCTAGGGTTGTAGCCCAAAGAGATAATACAAGTAGGAGGAAGACCCATATATACAAAAATTTTTATAGCAGTTCTTTTTATAGTGGCAAAGAATTGGAAACCAAGGGGATGCCCAACAATTGGGGAATGGCTAAACAAGTTGTGGTATATGAATGTAATGGAATACTATTGTGCTATAAGAAATGAGGAGCAGACGGACTTCATAATCACCTGGAGAGACTTATATAAACTGATGCTGAGTAAGGGGAGCAGAACCAGGAGAATACTGTACACAATTATAGACACATCCTATCTGTGATGACCAACTTTGATAGACTGGGCTCTTCTCAGTAATGCAAGGCTATGACAACTCCAGAAGACTCATGATGAAAAAGGTCATCAACATACAGAGAAAGAATTACCGAGTCTGAATGCAGATTGAAGCAAACTACTTGCTCTCTCTTTTTTGTTTTGTTTTGTTTCTTCTTTCTCATTGTTTATTCCCTTTGGTTATGATTATTCTTTGCAACTTTGCTGTTTAATGTGAAGGTATATGTAGAACCTATATTGGATTGCATGCCACCTTGGGAGGAGACGGGGGAGAAGAAGAGGGAGAAAATTTAGAATTCAAAAACTTGTGGAACTGAATGTTGTAAACTAAAAATAAATAAATTTAAAAGAAAAAAATAGAAGGGATCTCAGAGGACAGCCAGTCCAATCCATGTCTAGATAAACAACCTTTCTACGCTATTACCAACAAATAGTTACCCAGTCTTTCCTTGAAGATCTCCATAAAGAGGAATCCACTACCAAGGCAGCCCATTCCATTTTTTAAAGTTTAATTTTTAAGAAATTCCTTCCTTATATTGAGCCTAAATATGTTTTTCTGTAACTTCCATTCACATCTCCTAATTCTGCCCTGGTAGAGACCTGGTTCAATTATTACTTCAGATACTAGATTTGTGACCTTGACCTCCCAGAGCCTCAATTTTTTCATCTATAAAAGAGATTATATTGCAAAGTGGTTCAAAAGACTTTTGGGCCACCCTCAGTTTCTTCATCTATAAAAGAGATAATATTACAAAGTGGTTCAAAAGACTTTTGGACTACCCTGTACTCATAGTACCCATCTTTGGGGTTGCTGTGAAACAAAAGTGTTTTCTGAACCTTAAAGCATTATGTAAATGTGAGTTACTATTGCTATTCAGCATTCCTATTTTTTAAATACTTAAAGATAGCTATTACAACAACTCCCCATAACCACAGCCAAGTTTCCTTGAGGTTAAATATCTCCAGCTCCTTTAACTAATCCTCATGGCTTGATTTCAAGGCCCTTCACTCTCCTGGGAGCCCAAGGGCTCCTCTGGTCAATTTTCTGGTTTATCCATGTCAGTTCCCTCAGTCCAGCAATATAGACTATCAAAGTATTGTTATCCTCATTTTACAGATAAGAAAACAAAACCTAATAGGTTAAGTGATTGGCCTACCAGCACTCAACCATTCCAGCTTTATCCATACTATGCCCCTCAATACACTGTATTCTGCAGCCAAATTATTCTTGTTACTGTGCAGATATAAAATGACCTGTCCTGCACTTTCCTCGTTCCTACCTTTACTTACATTCTTCTCTAAGGCTCTTTCCCACAAACAATCTCTAGAGTTGCCTGCTTAATTCCCACAATCCTTTGAAGCCCAACTGAAACTCTACCTCCTCAATTAAGGATTGCCTAAGCCTCTAGCCAGTAAAGGTCATTCTCCTGTTGGGCCTCCCATAGCACTTTGTATTTTCTCTTATGCATATATTATTATGTTTCTTAGTTATTTCCTTATATACTACACTCCTCCACTAAACTATAAGTGCCATATGGGCAAGGACTACAACTTATCTAAATTTTGTATTTCTCCCAGTATCTAACAAAGTACTAGTGTACACAGTAGATATTTAATTAATGTTTATTTAATGCACTTAAAGTAGGATGGTTATAGTGAGAATTGGACAAAGGGAGGCAATATCAATAAAGAAACCATAAGAATAAGATTCTGATTGGGAAATAATGGATAAATAGGGGAAAGAAATTAAGGAAAATATTCCATAATTTGTTCATTTTTCTTTGACTTATGTAATTATTAAATATATTTAATCTTTTATTTTATACAGTGTTGCTCATGTTATATGACAGGAGTGTTTATTCTGGATAGAGGGTACAAGTATCCTAAATTGGTCCACCTACAACTCACACCAAAGCTAAACTGAGACATGTTGTAGGAGGGAATCAGGGATTTCTACTGAGCTCTGAGCAGCTTTTAACTGAAAGTGTAGGTGGTGTTAATGTTAAAAGTATCCCCAAAAAAGCACTTTAAAATATATACACAAATTCATTACAAATTGATTTTTCACCCATACGGCTTTTCCATAGAATACATGTTGCTCAGGGGCCACTCTCCTACCTAAATTTTCAGACTCCTCTGTTAAAATGGAAGATCCTGAATCAGGACCTTGTATTGGAATCACAGACTTTACTCCTACAATATTAAGTGCAAAAAGTTTTTCCTTAGGTACTATCAACATAACTGTTCCCAAAGAATAAAAAAGGAAATTGGGAATTGAACCAAGGTTTCTCTTATTTCCTTGATAAGAGCTTAAAGTCACAGAAATAACATAAAATGTTTTGACAAGTTCACCTAGAACCAGACTTCATTTCAGCCAAGTGGTTTAGTGACTCAACAATCAACAAGCCTATATTAAGTGCCTACTAAGTTGCTGGGTTATTAGATATCTAGTCATTTCCTGTGTATTGATCTCATTTCATCTAGACCAGTGATTCTTAGAGCATGGGCCAGGAGCCCCACTCTTTCAGGGGGTCTGTGAGGTCAAAACTTTTCATAATAATAGTATCATGTAATAATACTAAGACTTTTAAATTTCTAATATAGTAAATATCAATAGATATAACTCATATAAACAGAAGTTTTGGGGGTTCTCAATAATTTTAAGAGTGTTAGTGAGGTTTTAAAGCCAAAAAGTTTGAGAACCACTGGACTAAACTATAAGCTACTTGAGGACAAAGATCATGTCTTCTATTTTTTTTTTATCATCCCCTTTAGCCATGGTGTCAAACTCAAATAGAAACAGAGATCACTAAACCATACATAAGGATCCTGGCAAGATACATGTTGACTTAGAAAATCATATATAAATATCATCTATTTTTATTTATTTTGTTAAATACTTCCCAATTGCACTTTAATCTGGTTTAGCTGCACTCTGGGGTGCTATGGGCTGCATAATGGTGCCACCATGTTCGACACCTCTGCCCTTCAGCAGAGCCACTTCAGCAGTTAGCCCAGAACCTAACTGGTAAGTTACTCAAGACATACTTGTTGACTGAAACAGTGGAGAAATTTTCCTTTTGAAAATTTTGTGGGAATCATAAACCAATTAGAGAAAAAGGTATATTTCACTAGAGGGCAGCTGGGTGGTACATCAGATAAAGCACCAGGCCTGGAGTCAGGAAGACCTGAGTTCAGATCTGGCCTAAGACACTTACTAGTTGTGTGGACCTGGGCAAGTCACTTATCCCTGTTTGCCTCAATTTCCTCATATGTAAAATGAACCAGAGAAGAAAATGGCAAACCACTCCAGTATCTTTGCCAAGAAAACCCCAAATGCGGTCACAAAGAGTCAGGCATGACTGAAATGACTGGACAACAATAGACTTCACCATCTTATCATAATAGGAAGGTAACAAGAGTGGAGAAGATATGAGCTGACATAGGAGCACCTAATGGGGTGTGTGGGACTGACAGTCAGCACAATAGGAGTAGAAGGAATCTTTGAGGGCATCTAATCCAACACCTTCATTTTACAGGTACAGAATCCGAAGGTGAGCAATCTTCCTATAGGTACCTAAGTGGTATGTAGCAGCGGCGGGATTTGAACCCACACTGACTCCATATCTAGTATTCTTTCTACTGCATCATCCTTCAGGAAGCCCTAAGCAGGAGCTTTATCTCAATGCCTCAGTATCAGAGATCAGCCTTACTCAATTGCAGAGTCTATGGAAGACTAAGTTTTAAGAAGACTAGAAAGGTAAAAGGGGCCAAGTCATGAAGAAGAGACACTTGCTATTCATCACACGTAGTACTCCATCTTCCAACTTCATGCCTTTTCACTGGCTTTCTCCCATGCCTGAAATGTTCTTCTTCTCCTCTGACTCCTAAATCTCAAGGTATTCTTCAAAGACTCAGCTCGAATTTCATCTTCAGCAAGAGGTCTTTCCAGGTTCTCATCTGTCCCATCACAGTGTTTCTGAGGTTAACTTCTATTTATATCATATATTTCTTGCAAGCACAATAGTTTGTATATTGGCTCTCCTATTAACACATGAGCTCCTTGAGAACAGGGACACTGTTTTTGCCTTTTTTTGTATCCCAGAGCTCAGCACAGTGTCTGCAACGTAGTACTCACTTAATAATACTTATTGACTGATTAATACAAAGGAAAAAGTACTGTTAGGTAAAATAAAAAGGAAAGAAGGAATGATACACTTACATCCTTGGAAAATAGGGTAGAACAGCTGCTAAAAAAAAAACCTCCAATGGAGTTGAGAAGCCCAGAATGTGGTAAACTACAGTTATCCCTTCCACATTGTGGGGGTAAGGGTGCTATGTCCCTACGATCTGGAAAATTGGTGTAAAATTTTTGGGCCCTTCTGAATTAGTATGTAATTATTTTGTAATAATAATTAAAGTCTGAATTATTATGGCATTAAAGATAAAATATGTTGATATTATATAATAGTATACATATATTTTATGCATTTTTTGAGTTTCTAAACTTCTTCTGTGTCATCTGCAGCTTCCATAAAACTTCCCCCAAATTCCAATTTAATTTCTTATGTCAACCCATGATATATCAAAACCACAATGGCGAAAGTGTGATGTAGAAGGAATAGCTATACTTGAGACTGTAAGGAACTTGAAATCACATAGTTCAAGCCCTGAAATTTTTCAGATTAGCAAATTGAGGTAACTCAGAGAAGTAAAGTGATTTGCCCAAAGTGACAGACAACCTATGGCAGACCTGAAATTTGGAAATTAATGAAGTGACATGTACACTGAATTCAAGTTCAGCTTTCAGTTCTTTCAACTATACCACAGTGTCTCTCTGTAAGACAGTGAAAGATGAAATGAAGAACAAAATTACGTATCTTAAAGAAGAGTTTTAAAAAGATGAAGAGAGTTAACAGTTTATAGAAGATTGAAAATTTTAATAAAACCATGATTGCATGAAAAATAATGGCAAAGATAGAACACAAAAAATACAAAGGTGCAGTAAGAAATATTAGAGCAAAATCAGAAATCGGCAAAATTGGAAGGACACAAAATCAAAGCAACATATTTTGAAGATTGCCATTGGATCATTGGATCATTGACCTCCAAGCAAAAAAAGATGATTAAACAAGGAGTCTACATCTAGAACCTTGGGGGAGGGGAGAGCATGCCACAGTCAAAGTGATTTTCCTTAGGTGCAGATCTGGCCATATCACTTTGCTAATTCAATAAACTCCACTGGCTCCCCATTGTCTCTACAATAAAATATCAGCCTCTCTTTAACTTTTAAATTCCTTCATAGAATTTCCTAAAATTAAAAGAGGTTGGTAAAGGCTTCCTGTAGAAAATGTGGCTTTAGTTGGGACTTGAAGGAAGCCAGGGAATCCAGAAGGTAGAGATGAGCAGGGAGAACAGTCTGGGGGACAGCCAGAAAAAAATTCCTGTAGAAGAGAAGTAGATTGTCTTTTTTTTGTGGAATAACAAGGAGGACAGTGTTACTGATTTGAGGAGTATGTGGCATGGTGTAAGGTGTAAGACAACCAGAAAGGTAGGCTTCAGTCATTCTAGTTGAGAAAGCTAGCATTGAGCTGATTTTTTTTCAGATGAAAATTTATCTGGAAAAAGAAATTTTCTGCCTATGACACAAAGTTTGAAGGGATATTTAACATATTGAATGACTGAATGTGTATCTTAAAAGATATAGGTTAGACCACTGGGCTAAATCATAAAGATCAGATGTAAGAGAAAACATATAAAGTTGTATACTTGGGTTAAGATAATTGGCTTCATAGGTATAAGATGAGGGAGACATGGTGAGACAGCAGTTCATCTAAAAATGTCTGGGAGTTTTAGTGAAATGCAAGTTCAATATGAGTCAACACGACAGTCAAAATGTATAATGCGATCATGGACTGTGAGGCATAACTTCCAGAAATAAGGAGATGGCAGTCCCTCTGTACTCTGCACTGGTCAGATCACTTCTAAAGTATTCTTTTCAGTTTTGGGCAACATCATTTAGGAAGTTAATTGATGAGCTGAAGAGTGTCTAGAGGAGGGCAAGAAGGATGTTGAAGAGTTTTGAATTTATACCACATGAAGATGGGTAGAAGGAACTGGGAATATTTTGCCAGGAAAAGGGAAAACCCAGGAAAGATATGATAGCTGCCTTCAATTTTCAAGGGCTGCCAATTGAAAGGATTAGACTTGGTCAATTTGTGCCCAGAAGAAAGAAGTAGTAACAATGGCTAGAGGTTTCAAAGAGAAAAATGTAGGTTTTACAAAAGGAAAAATTCTCTAGAAGTAATCCAAAATGGAATGAGCCAACTTGAAGGGTAATAGGCTTCACCTCATTTGAGATCTTGGAGCAGAGACTGAACGACCATTTATCAGATGTTTTATAGTAGAGATTCTTTTCCAATAGAGGTTTGACTAAATCACAACTGAGAACCCTCCAAACTCTAAAATTCTGGGATAATACTATGAAACCTAAGAAAGGTAAACAAGTGTATATGGCATAATGTTGCGGGCGTTTACCCTTGCAACAGATCTAGACGACTAGCCCTAC
>NW_027187358.1:21031619-21034163 GCF_028583685.1 Petaurus breviceps papuanus
CAAAGCAACCATGGCACCGCCCATAAACCCCTCCCCCTCCCCCATCAGCATAAAAAGGGTGATTGCTTATTGTTTCTATGTTTCATGTAGGAGAGCAGACTTTTGACTCCTAAAAGTCAATCCCTCCTAACTTAAGGATAAATGAGGGAACAAAGAAAGAGTTTTCAGCATAGATGATCAAGCAGAAGTATCTTAGAGGAGGGTAGTGGGGTAAGGAAATAAAAAGGATCCAGATACTGATGTTCCAAGGAGAAACCATGAGTGAGCCCATTCAACATAGGAATTATCAGAAATCATCAGAGAGAAGACCTTAAGTCTGAATTCAATCTGTTGGACCAGAGGTCAGGATCTGACACGCAAATTATAGCAAAGGCAAGAGAAAGGGAAAAAACAAAGAGGAACAATTTCAAGAGAGAGGGAGAGGAGGAAATATAGTGAGGGATTTGCATTTTTAACACAGTTTCAAGAAGAATCCACATACTCTGACTTTCATATAGAAATTAAATAAAAACTACTAGATTATCATAATGTAATTAATGGTATCATTAATTACTATATTGTGTTCAGTCTAGTGGTGCAGTGGATAGAGAACATGGTCATAAGTCCAGAAGACCTGAGTTCAAATTTGACCTAAGACACTTACTAGCTGTGTGACCTTGGGCAAGTCACTTAACCCTGTTTGCCTCAATTTCTTCACCTGTAAAATTATCTGGAAAAGGAAATGGCAAACCACTCCAGTATCTTTGCCAAGAAAATCCCAAATGGAGAAATGAAAAATCAAATGTGACTGAAACAGCTCAACAACAAGGTTTTTAACTCACTCCTTGTTCCTTTTAAGGTTACAACAAATATAAATGTCTTTAGTTAATTAGATTTTAGAAAATTGTGAAATAATTGGTCATGGTTACTAACGCCTGTAGTCCCTGCAGTCATCTGCAGCTGACAGATCTGAGATTCAGTGAGCTAGGTCCATAGGGTGTTTCTACTAAATTTGCCATAAATATTATGACTCTGGGTTGCCTGAGAAGGATCACAAACAAGCCCAGATCAGAAAATGGAGCAAATCAAAGCTCCTATGCAGATCAAAGTGAGGACCGTCTGTGAATAGCCTCTGTACTTCCAATATAGACAAGAATATTTTTTTAATTTAAGAAAAAATTTTTTTTAAATCATGAAATATAAACACAACAGTGGAGGTTGGAGTATTCAATGGAGTTTGACTGGAAATAAATATTTCAATACTTCAAGCATCTATGATTTTATTGTTACTGAGTACATAGTATATAGATACTCATTCTCTCCAACTATGTTGATCCTTTTATGCCTTAAGAGAGGTCTCTGAGTTGCTGTGACAAAAAAGTAAATTATTCTCCTTTAGTCAATCTTCTGACAATAAGTATCTCCAGATGTGCCCAGATAACAGATACATAGTCCCTGGCCTTGCTTGTACCCAAAGCCTTTCCAGCTTGGTAGGACCTGTGAGAGTATGGGTTAGTTTGGGGTTTCCAGCTTTTGAGGACTCAGTAGAAAGGGTTAGAATCAGACTTCAGTGAGAATTCATCAAAAATTTATTATAAAATAATATGGTAGAAAATGGAAACATTGACTAAATGAAAAAACTTTGCTCAAGCATTTCAACAAATTGAGTATTTTTTTCAATTAATTCAATACAGTAGAATATTTTTTAAAATTTTAATAGTCATACTTGTAGCACTGATTTAAAAAACAGTGAATTATCTCCAGTGCAGTGAAGTGAAAGTAAAGATGAACATTTCTGTTTCAACTTAAAATACGCCTTCATCAATAGTGACTTTGACGCTTACTTTGTCTTAAAAATCTACTATGTGACTTCTAAATTTACTTTAAACATGGGGCAAACACCTTTGGAAATTCTCAAAATATTTAATGATTTTCTGTAGCAAAATATTACCTAAATCTGGGTTTTTATAGTTAATTACTCTGTGGAATTTATCATTTGCAGTTTTATTCTAAAGAAAGACTCAAAATGTTGGGCTATTGGAGAAAGTAGTAGTAGAAAACAGTTTTTCTGTCTTGATTATGTTACAATTTCACCTTCCAGTTCTTAAATTGGGCCCATATTTAGTAGTAGTAATCTAGTAGGAATTATTGTTGTTGTTTGTTATTCAGTCACGTCTGACTCTTTGTGACTCTATTTGGGGGTTTTCTTGGCAAAGATACTATAGAAGTTTGCCATTTCCTTCTCTAGTTCATTTTACAGATGAAGAAATTGAGGCAGACAAGGTTAAGTAACTTGCCTGGGGTCACACAACTTGTGTGTCTTAGGCCACATTTAAATTCAGGAAGATGAGTTTTTCTGACTCCAGGCTCAGCACTGTATCCACTGGGCCACCTAGCTGCCCAATCCAGTAGGAAATGTCTGCTTAATTCAATCCTCAGAGGGATATAGATTGATAGCCGTAACAAATTGTTTCCTCCATGTAGATTGTAAGCTCTTCAAAAGGAGGAGGGAGAGAGAGAAGGAAGGAAGGAAGGAAGGAAGGAAGGAAGGAAGGAAGGAAGGAA